>NW_023618760.1:0-18390 GCF_014905685.2 Nematolebias whitei
AAGAAAATTAACGTCTCACGTCACATTTAATCATTCAATGCACGATATTATTCAGTCCAGAAAAATGAAAGAATCCGTTTAATTTATGGATAATATCTATCAGGTATTATCTCACTACATTTCTGGTGGCCCGTAACGGGTTCATGAATGGACTGTTATTCGTGTAAAAATTGAATTTATCATGTTGGCATATCTGATCTCAACTGAAATTAGCTTAAAAGGGCAGATTGCTGTGTGAAACGCAGCGTTTTGCAGCTGTGGGGTTCAGAGAAAGTTTACAGTTGTGGTGTTTTGAAAGCTGAAATAACATCAATGTGTTTCATTTTAAAGCTGAAATGGTACATATGTTATGTGACAGAGCTAATACGCTGTGAGAAACGTGGATTCTGTTTAAAAAGAAGGGTTCGGCTCAGACCTGGTTCGCTCGTTCGGTTCTGATAAGTTCGAACGAGTTGTTTTAAATGGTTGGAGAGACGTTTTTGAACTGAGCGCCGTCTCAGTAAGCTTTTGAGAGTTTATTCGTCACATTTTTAACAGAAAATTGTGCATTTTGACAGTTTTAATGACGAAAGTTGACCGGACTTTTTCAGGCTAATCGCTAACACGCTAGCTGAAAAAACGATCCGTCATTGGCTGAAAACCGCTGTTTGAAACGCCCTGATTCGCTGGAGAGACGAGTGACGTGTCTGTCGTCACTTCCACTGATGTCAGGTTATAAAACCCACCCCCGCTGTTGTCTCTGATGATTGGTTGATTCAGTCACGTGACCCCGGAAATGAGTCTCGGTTCAACCGAAGCCTCCACTGTGTTTAAAATCGCTAAATGGAGCCGCCATTGTTCCCACAAAACTCATGTTTCATGCAAAAAAGTTGTGCTTGTTGAAACAACGCCACGTTTAAGCTTTAAATCCGTTCAGAAATGTTGATTTGACCGAAGTTTCGCTGATGCTAATTTTAAGCTAAGCGGCTAACAACCGGATGTCAACAGAACGATCCACAGGAAGTTGTCATAGACTCCTGCTGGTATAAATAAGCTTACACCACCACCTGCTGTTGAAAGAGGAGTATAACAGTTTTCCTGAAGAGGGACTGATAATCTCCTCATCATTTTTTTTTCTTCTCTTTTCACCCAACCTGGTTTAATGAGTAACTGTTTTAAATAGTGAATTTCTGGAAAAGAACGGCTTAAGAAAGCGTTTAAAAAACTAAAGTTGCTGTGAAACTTTTAGAAAAATTGCAGGTTTATTTAATGTTAAGTGCTTTAGAGTAAATATCACTGAGAAGCCTGGTTCTTGTACCTGTTTGATTTAAGCACATTAAGTAACACTGCCAGAGAGGCATTTACTTAAAAATATTCATGAATTGGGGTAAAACCTACGAATAGGTGCCCATCCATTTGAAGAAGTGGCTTACACAGTACTATTGAGTGAACCCAGAGCTAAAAAAAGTGTGTGAAACTCACATGACACTTGAATACAAATATTTACCTGTTAAAATAATCTGAAGTTGGCAACCGTTTAACCAGATAAGAGCTGCACAGTGAATAACCATGGCAGGTGTGATAGAAAAGGATTTTGATCCTTGTGAGATGAAGGACTGGTTGGAGCGAGCATTGACGCTGCTCATAGACTCCTTACATCCATATGGTGAACAGGTGGACAGCATGAACTCAAAAGAGTTATTGGACGAGCTAAAGGTGGTTGCAGAGAGTGTGACCTCTACAGATATAACAAAGTCAAGTTATAATCTGCTGGCTAAATTGGTGCTTTTATTGAAAGCAACATTCTATGCTACGGTAAAAAAAGCTGACGACCTTGAGATAAGGTTAAACAGCGAAAATGAGGTGGTTCAGGAAATTGAAGAATGCTTCCTTCAATTTAAAAGTGAACACGAGGTCCTCACTAAGAAACATCTTGAACAGATGATTCAGTCACAGCAAGACGCACGTGCAGAAATTGATTCACATTAAGACGGGATCACGACGAGACAATGTCACAAGTGTCCCGCTGCAAAGCTGAGATAGACGTGCTTAAAACACAACTTTGCCATGCAGAAAGGAAATATGGTGAGAGGCATGGACAGAATGTGGGAACACACTGGGCTTCAGACCCACATCTCCTTACATCACACACACCTCCACCCTTACCTGAAGTAGTAGGGACAGACCTGAACAGGTTTCCACTACCAAACAGGCAAGAGAGACCATTGAAACTTCCTCTTTCAATAGATGATTTGCAGATGATTTGAGGATAAAATCAGTCTGATGAGGCTCACTTCGGACAGAGAGGTGTTCACCTTCATCGAGCGTCAACCTGATGCCACGAGAAGGGATTACAACCTTCTGTGTGAAGCTTTGATCAGGGAGTACGACCCCTGCACGGGACCTGCTGGTTTCCCAGCTGCTGACAAGGTCACGCAAGGCAAGCATGAACATCCAAAGGTCTATTACAAAAGAATCTTCCAAGCTTATTTTGGTTACAGAAATGAAACCGGAATGGAGGAAGAAGAAGGTTTTAAATTTGTTTTCAGCAAAAATCTCCACACTGACTTTAAAACGTCAGTACAAATGATGGCAAATTTCAGAGAAAAATCCATCAATGAGATTAAACAGTGTGCTGTGAATGTGTTTGAGGCATGTTCTCATGCTAAGACGCCCATAGAGGTGTTTCCTGGTGTAAAGGTTAAACCCCACTCGCTAGAATTGGAAGGACGGCGTGCATCGCCGCCTCCTCCTAAAAAAGGTGAGAAAAAGCAGTCTTTTCAAACTAACAAACCGCGTCATGAAGGTGCACGCTGGGACAAAAAAGCTCCTCTTTCAGAGGATGAACGTGATTATCGTAAATGGGGTGTGCGTAGGACGCAAAGATATGGGATCCAAGAGGACCCGTATTATCAGGGGAAGTCCGAAAAGGAACCCCCAAAAGACGTACCTAACCATCCCCCACCTCGGACGAAACGAACCGAGGCGAAAAAAATCACAAAGGTTCCAGAAACAAGGCCCTACACCTCTGAGCTCGGAAGAGACAGAGAAACTACGCAGGTTTTTAGAAACTTTGAAACATGCTGAAACGGGAAACCAACCTGGAGCACTATGCAGTGATGTAATCACTATTACATCTAAGGGCGCGAATGACAACATCACAGATGTCGGTGGAACACACCAAGACATTGCTGTTGTTGCCTCCAACAACCCCTCATCGGAAGAAGGGGGGGTAAACTCACACACAAACGATGACGAGTCATCGCAAGCTGAACACTCAGAAACAGCTACTGCTGTGCTGTCGGTTCAGACAAACCAAGATTACACAGACAAGGCTGAACGTGTGAAGAAACGTCAGAAAAAACCTAAGAGGTTTCTGTGTAACTTTATCAGAAGGGGGGTCGCCAAGAAGGCGTACCTGTCAGTAACACTCGAAGGTGTCCTCACACATGAAGCACTCCTGGACGGTGGGGCAGACATAACAATTATGTCAGCTAAACTGTTCGAGGAGCTGAGGACAGCCGCTGCCAGTGTTAACAGGATAATACCTCTCACAGAATGTGCTATAGAAATGCAGGGTCTCTCAGAGAAGAGGACAACCCTGACAGCTATAGCAATGGTTCACATGCAGGTTGGCAGAATGACACTGTACCACCCGGTACACGTGTCTCGTGTTGACTCATTCCCATTTTTGGTTGGCCAGGATTTTATAAATCGCTTCGACGCGGTTGTAGTATGACATATCCTGAGATATATTCATCAATTAAACGGGTTCTTTCATTTTTCTGGACTGTATAACATACGTGCATTGAATTTAATAAAATGTGGACGTGAGACGTTAATTATCTTTGACTCACCAAACGAGTGGGTCATTTATTAACAGAATCAAGTTTAACACATCACACATTTACATTAATTGGCAAGAATTGAAAAATAACGACAGCTTATTAACCAGTTTTACAGGAGTGAGAACAATACGGCGATTGTTTTCCTCACTTTCAGCAGAACAGACGTCAAATCACAAGGCGGTGATTGAAAACTTTGCTTCAGACATTTCTAAAAATATCTGTAATGATTTTTAGCGGATAGAAGAATTTAAAGATGGAAAGATGAAGTTTATCTGAGAGAGATGTGTGAGGGAATTTGTCTGTTTTAACCAGAACATGCACGCTCCTTTGGAAATCAGCTTGTCCCAACAGTACACTTTGGTGAAGGTCGACTTTTAACTTTTCTGAAGATAAATCAGTTCCGGCGTGAAGTCCCACTTCGAGCCACTGTTCAGCGTCTCTGTAAGAACAGCTAAAGACCTCGGGAGTCGTGGTGTTAGACATCCAAAACAGACTTTTGTAATTCCCAGAATCTCCTCTCGTGGTTTTATTGGCAGCTTACTGAGCAGCTGCATTCCAGCATTCTGCATTCTGGAACTGCAAACTCTCTGGAACTGCTACTCCATCTTCAAGACTGGCATGATTCAAGACTGAACCTCGAGCTGAACTCTTCTCGTTGAACTAGGAAGTGCCAACATTTAAATGGGCTCTACTTCCGGTTCATTTGAGGGCTTCTGATTGGTCGATGGACCCAAACAGAGGTGTGTTTTGTGGTGTAAGGTGTTATGAAAAGTCAAGGAAAAGATTAAGATTGTTTAAGAACAGACAGAAAGATATTACGAAGAAACCAGACTTCGTGGAGTCTCTACTCCTAGTATCTTGCTGTAAAAGTTAAACATGACATTTCTTTTCAGTAAACCTTCAGTTGACCGAAGCTTGAACTTCGACACACTTACAAACTTTGCTCATTGAAGACAGAAAATCAGACAATGCATCATTCACCTGATTTCTTCTTTGAATGAGGATTAAAAATCATTATTACTGTTTTAAGTAAATAAAAATGAGTAGTTCACTTCAACATGTAAACATTGTTTGAACTAACACAATTTGATTATCAAAACATTTGTAAAATAGTAATGATCATAGAGAATAGTCTTTTTCCACTTGATTAATTCAAGAAAGAAAGTCTCAGGATGGGTCAACCTGTATTTCTGGATGCAAATCAATGAAATGACAGTTTCTGACCATATGATCCTAAGGTCAAGTTTTGACATTAGGTCAAGTTCACTACAGCAGGTGAACAGACAGTGGCCAGGTGTTTTGCCGTGTGCTCTCTTTGTCTATATTTTGGAGTCTTACTTTGTCTTTTCTTTCTTTCTATCCTATTAAAAATATATATATAAAAAAAAAACCTACACTAGATAATCACTAGAATAAATATTTCATAATAATGGTGTGGAGAGGATGGCTGTAAGGGGAGAAGGGAGGCCATCTAAAAAAAAATATATATATATATATATATATATATATATAGTTTAATCAGCTTGCCACACGTTGAGGCATTTCAGCTGCTACTGTGTTGTTGTTTTTTTTCTCCCTGATTGGTTGGCAGCACTAATCATACTCACCTGCTACAGATGACTCATCTGCTCACTGGCTTTATAAGGATTCACTGTGGATCAGGACTTCGCTGAAGCAACGCTTATGTTTGGTAAAAGCAGCTCAGCCTGAACTTAGTCTTGGTTATCTGTGCCTGTTAATGTTTGTTTGTTTATTTACCTGCCTCCAGAGTGGAACTCCCTGAGCCTCCTGAGAAACACTCCCCTGAGATCTGAGAGCTACTCACCTGAGACCATCTGCACGCTGCCTGTCTGCCTCCTCCACAAACCTGTAAATATTCACCTGTACACCTGCACCTGTAAATACACCTGGAACCTGGAAACTCACCTTTAGAGCTGAAGACTCTGGACCCACCTGTAAGAAGACATTACTCTCCAACTTACCTGACGAATCTGCTCCACAGAAAACTAATCCTCGTTCTTACCACTTTCAGATCCCGACCCCATCCTTCCCTGGTTTAAATAAACATATTATTATAAACTTTTCTGAGTCTGCTGTTGTTCTGGGTTTACCCACATTGACCTCGTTTAAAACCTGATGCACGTAGGAAGGCTTTAAAGCACTGTCATGTTTTTCCTTACACGCCAGTACACATAAAACCACACTTAGTCACGCCCCCTCATACATTGATAGGCTGAGCTCCCCTTCTGCAAAAGGCGGAGTCTAGGACCCCCATAAATGAGTGATGACACGAGACATCGGGGCTCTTCCGGGTCCGTGAACGAGTCACGATCCAGGGAGTCCAGCGCTGTAAAACTGTAATCTTCTCCTGCCTATTTTAATATAATTGATAAAACTCAATGGATGTTTCCTTGATTTATTTGTTAGCATGAGTTGCCACTTCTGAGCGAGGTTCGAGCCGGGGGTAAAGACGTGGGCTGGAGGGGGTTTCCGGATCCGGTGGCCAGCAGCCGGCTCCCGTCTTTAACATGACCAACCCCTATCAGTTGTAGAAAACAAAGGATTTCACAGTTTGATACTTGCATCCAAGATATAATTTACCCTCCAGGAGATACAATATAACAGTAAACAATCATAAAACAACATCCATCCATTATCTTTACCCGCTTATTCCATTTTGGGTCACGGGGGTCGCTGGTGTCCATGTCCAGCAATCACTGTGCGAGGGGCGGGGTACACCCTGGACGGGTCGCAAGTCCATCACAGGGCCACATAGGGACAAACAACCATTCACTCTCTCATTCACACCTAGGGACAATTTAGAGTTACCAATCAGCCTAACATGCATGTTTTTGGTCTGTGGGAGGAAACCGGAGCACCCAGAGAAAACCCACACATGCACGGAGAGAACATGCAAACTCCACCCAGAAAGGCCCCTGGACCGGGGTTTGAACCAAGGACCTGCTCGCTGAGAGGCAGCAGCTCTACCAGTTGTGCCACTGTGCTGGCCCGTGCTGGGATATTGTGTTTGAAAATCCTAAATCCTAAATTGTTGGAAATACACCTCATCACATAAAGAACTCCATTGATTTTGCTAACAAAGTTCAACATTTGAAACTAACCCCAGGAGAAACCCTTGTATCGTATGATGTGACTTCTCTTTTCACTTGCATACCCATCTATGAAGCAGTAGAAACTGCCAGAAAACAACTTCTACAAGACAAGGACTTAATCAACAGGACCATCTTCATCCCGGACCAGATCTGCACCCTGTTGGATCTCTGCCTCTCCACCACTTATTGCATTTTCCTCTAGAGTGCTCCATGGGGCTGAACTCCGTTATTCCACCTTGGAAAAGGAATGCCTAGCGGTTGTATGGGCAGTTGAAAAATGGTGCCACTATCTGGAAGGAGAGATGTTTGATGTGTTTACAGATCATGCTGCACTAGCCTGGGCATTTAACTGCCCAAAGACATCATCCCGGCTTACTAGGTGGACATTAAGGCTGCAAGCATTTACATTTCGTGTACATTACAAAAGAGGCTGCTGTAACGTTGTCCCTGATGCACTGTCACGTGCACCACCTGGGCAGGAAGGTACCATCAATGTTGCTATGGCAAAAGACTACTGGACAGATCTCCCCAGCTCGCAACAAGATATTGAGAGGGCCCAAAAAAATGATTCTCTTTGCATGGAGCTTCGACAAACGGTCACCCTTCCAGCGCCTGGGCGTATACATCACATGTATCAACAAGGTGTCTTATTCCGGGGTGTTCCATCCAAATATGGAGGATTCAACTACCAACTGGTTGTTCCGGCTGATCTGACAGCACATTTCCTCACCTACTACCATAACAGTCCAGTGGGAGGCCATTTGGGAAGGCTTAAAACCCTTCTAAGAATTTTGGAAGTGGCTTGGTGGCCAACTATAAGGAAGGATGTATGGAGTCATGTCAGGGCCTGCCAAACTTGCCAAAAATACAAGGGCTCTAATGAGAAGCCTGCTGGACACCTCGATTCACAAGACGTTGGTGCACCAGGGGAAATGTTGGGGGTAGACTTTATGGGGCCATTCCCTCCTAGTAAAGCCAGGAACACTGTGTTGATGGTGGTGGTAGACTATTACTCCAAATGGGTGGAACTATTCCCATTGAGAGATGCCAAGACCCCTAAAGTCTGTCACATCCTCAGGAACGACATATTTACCCGATGGGGGGTGCCTGCATATTTGGTGTCAGATAGAGGGCCGCCGTTTACCAGCCACCTGTTAAACAGTTTGTGCACATCTTGGGGAGTAGTCCAGAAACTGACCACCGCTTATCACCCTCAAACCAACCTCACTGAGAGAGTCAATCGGACCCTGAAGACAATGATTGCTTCATTTGTTGGACATCAACACCAGGATTGGGACAGATGGCTCCCGGAGTTCAGGCTGGCTATAAACTCAGCAGTGCATGAGACTACTGGTGTTTCCCCAGCAATGTTGGCCCTCGGTTGTAAGTTAAAGGATCCTCTGGAGCGTCTCATTCACCAAGCGCCTACACCAGACATGCCTACATATCATACATTACATACACAAACAAAAATACGACAGGAAGTCAACAGACATGTGGGTATGGCCAAAGCCCGACAAGCTAGGTACTATAATGCACGACGTAGGGATGTACACTTTACAGTCGGTGATCTAGTCTGGGTTAGGGCACATCCTTTGTCCAAAGCTTCAGCTAAGTTCTCTGCAAAACTTGCACCCAAATGGTCAGGGCCTGTGAGGGTAGAGAGACAGCTTAGTCCTGTTACTTACCGTGTGTCAGGGTTGACCGATAAAAGTAAAGTCGATACAGTCAATGTGGCCGACATTAAACCCTTCTATGGCCCCGATAAGCCGCTGGCTGGGGGTGGGGGGGTGGGGGGGGGGTGTAATGGTCACTGACCGATTAATACAGCGTTAGATGTATTTCCATTTTTTTTTCTCCCTTATTTTATGATATTGTCTACGCTGCAAACTATGACCATTTATTATTAATTATTGTCCCCTGTAAGGTAATGTTTGTGTTCTGAATGGAAGTTTGAACTTGTTTATTTGTTTGTGTAAATTTGTCTGTGTAAAAAATACGTTTTGGGGAAGAGAGCTTAAAAGGAGGAGGAAGTGACGGCGTTGGCCTCTCTTGCCTTGGAGTGCGCACCTGCCGAGGAGGATTTGGCGTGAGGCCGTTGCCCTGGACTGCCTGTGGACCGTTTATCACCCTGAGTTGGGATCGCGGGGGATCAGTAACTTTTTCTTACCCAGGACTGCGGGGGAGGCACGCTAAATGGACCTTGAGTTTCTGGTGAGATTGCTTCTTTTTATTTCGGCGCGCCAACGCCTGGATGGATTGAGTGGGCGTTTCCCTCATCCCACTTGAAACAAACTTTCCTTCTAAGAGAACATTCGGACTGAAAGTTGGTGCAGCTTGGTTTTTGATTTATGGGGTTTGTCTGCAGATATGTAAATGTTGGGAGGGAATGAAGCGTTCGGGTTGTTTATGTGCACATCTGATGTGTTTGTTTAAATTGTGTAAAGGGCATTAAATGTTAGCCTGCGTGGCCAATATCATCAATTGTTTATGAGAGCTTTTTTTTTTGCATGTGGGGTGAATTATTTTCTGTTTATTAGGTTATGCTTTCTTCTCAACCATTATAAGTTTTAAGCACCGTCAGCTTCAGACACTGCCCGTGACGTATTTAGCGTTATGTAATTAATCCCCCTATCATCGCAACGGTGGGGGCAGGTTGTTACAAGCTAATACTGATGCTTTTAAAGCAAACTTGTCTTTTTATATTTGTGCTAATAAATGGTAGATCTGAAATCTTAATATTATTGCATAAAGTTTGTCCTATGTCTATCCAAGTTTCATCTAATGTATTCGGATTTAAACACTTTGAGATATATTGTAACCTATTGGCTAAAAAGTAGTAATAGAAGTTGGGAAGTTCTAATCCTCCGGTATCTTTAGATTTCTGTAATGCTTTTAAGCTAATACGTGGAGTTTTGTTTTTCCAAAGGAATTTAGATATTGTTTTGCTTTCCGAGAAGCAAAGGTAACCACTGGAAATAGTGATAAGCACCTTTGCTTGCAGCCTCTCCTCCAAGGGGTCCGAAAGCTAACCTCAGCGCTGTGGTATTACCTGCAGCTGTCTAAAGTAGCCTCATTAAGGCTGCGGCGAGGTGATTCATCCAGAAAATTAACGACCTTCTATCCGTGAGTCACACCCTGATCTCACTCTTTCCCTCGAACCTTCCAAGCAGCAGGGTTGGGTCGTCTGGTCCAGAGAAACTCACGTTATGGCCGCTCACCTCTTAATTTAGCATTGCAATTGTTATCTGTTCTGGTAATCTTTAGGGCCCTGGAAAATGGGCACAAGGGTGTTGTCACTCACTGGCTAGTGAACCTTTCAAAACCTCCAATTTTTATGTTGTTAATTGAACCAAGCTTTACCATGTATTTGTTCAATAAGGATGAAATAATAGTCGAGATTTATACGTTTTGCTTTGCTTTAATCAACAATTTTCGCAGGGGTACAGCATCAGGCACAATTTTATAATGATTTAATTTCATGATTACATAGGATACACTTTCTTCACTAAGTAAGGCGATGACTTCTTCCTGATGATTTCTAATCCCCAAGAGCCCTTGAGGATTTGTGAACACCACCTTCACTCAGACCTTTCACACGTCAAGCCAAAAGATGTTCTCTCTAAACTCCCTCATGAACCAGAAACTCCTCCGAGCAAAACTCACTAGTACCCAATTTTATACTCTTAAACTTATCCTGTATGCTATGATTCTAATCTGATGAATTAATTTATTTAGACCAGATGGACAGGGTAGTCCTCTTACCATGATTCTGAGGTGGCCCTCAGAGGATCTCTGTGGTGATAAGAGGCATATTTCCCGTCTCCCAGGAGAGGAGTACGGGCCAACCCAAAACAGAAGCAGCTTATGCCAAATTGAAGAAATCAGAGCTTTGGACGAGCCCAGGTCAAACTCTTGTTAGGAGTATGAAGCTTCTCCGGTCTGGTTCTTGACAAGTGAAAACTTAAATCCAATCTCGTTTCAGCGAGAATAGAAGTAAATCCCAGCCTCGTCTCAAACAGGTAATATCCAACTCATTTTTGGGCTCTTCTGATCCTTCGAGCTGCTCTGCTCGTAGTCCTATCTGGTCGACTCTTCTACTCAACTTATTTGACCAAGTTTCATCAGTTCGATCCCTATTTAAAGACCTCTTATTCTCCTCCTCTTAAGGAGGTGCCAGGGGTCTTGCTTGGAAAATTACATCATACTTTTTCCAGTAACTGACTGTTGTTTTGTACCTTTAACCGGTCCTAACCGGCTTTTGGGGTTTTTCCCCAAAGTTGTTTTGCTATGGTTGGGTACTTTCCAGAACTTGAGAAAAACAAGCTGTTTCCTGTTTTTTGCTCTGGGTACTTTCCACAAAGCTGTTTTTGCTCTGCTTAGGTACTTTCCAGAACTTGTTTTTCACTTTATGTTTCCTGTTTTGCTCAGAAGTGCATCACCACAAGATGAGCCGAAATGAACCTCCTGGCCTTCTGTTCTCTCACTATAACTTCTTCAATCATACTTGCTTTTTACCATTAGTTCAGAACAACTCCTGGATCTTGTTGTTTCATTTCAACAACTCCAATAACAAACAAATCATACAATCATACAATTGGTTATACAATCCTTGTAAATCATTACATAACATTAGTTGATTACTTGTTGATTATTGGTAAAACATTTTTGATTACACATTATTATATTTAGCTTGACTTAAGGCAGAAGTTCAGTCCTTTTGCACTCAGCTGTAGAGGAGAACTGATCAGGCTTCACCTTCATTAAAGCTGGTTGTCTGTTCTTCATCATTTGGACACCAGGTTTATCGACACCCCGTTCTTGAAGTCGGATCCTTCTCCTCTTTTGGCGCCAGGTTTGCTGTAACCTAGCCCTCCTGTTCTCCCTCCCAGGAGTCAACCACCGTCATGTTGTCCAGGTCGGCGTTTGATGTGGACTGCCCCACCTGATCTTCATCCGGTGCTGCTCGCTTCCTGGGCCTGTTGGGCCTTAACAGTGGGTTGACCTGGCAGGTTGACCCCTGGTGGGTCTGTTGATCTGTTAGACTGAAGGGTTTGTGGGATCTCGGTCAGGGGTGAACCTACAGGAGTAATGGGTTCTATAATAATCTGCCCCTTTGTTGGTGGGATCTTTGCAACTAGATTGGGCATTTGACGAAGCTGATTTAGCCTCAGGGGGACAACCTGTAACACTTCAGATTCAGCTGTTTCTGAATGGGCGAGGCCTTCTGGTGTTAAGGTTGGGGGCTCAGAATCTGTTGGGCTGGTTGGGTCAGTGAGAATCGTGCCATCGGTACTCAGAGGTCCGGACTGACTCGCCTCGCTACTTAGGTACCTATCAAAGTCATCCAGGTAGTTTTCTAGGAGACTTAGAGCATTATGTTCTAATGGGAGTTCAGTTGACCTTCTAGGGGTCATCTCCACTTCCATGGGCGTGGCATCATTCTGAGATGTTGATGGTAAAGGGTCGGGCGGGCCAGTAGTTGGTTCCTGGGGCTGGCTGGCTATCACGGTTGAGGTCATAGGGATACTAACACTGGCTCGTCTACCTTCTCTCAAGGCTACCATGGGCACAGAGACTGCTGGAGGGTTGTCAACCCTGCCGTTAAAGTGACCATGATAGATGAGGACATGGGCTCTTGGTGCCCCTGTGTGAACCTGAAAGAGGGGCCGTGAACTAAGGGCAGCCCTGTGGCCAAATGATAGGCTACCTGCTTGGCAATCTTATTTGTGTTTTCCCAGAGCTTTACTATTACTGGGTAATATGTGGCTCGTGGGGGGGATGGCTGCTGTAGGTATATAGGGGTCAGGGCCCTCGGCTGAGGTCCAGATGATCTTGCAGGTGCTCTCTATCTCCCAGCACTTCTCTGCAGACACCTGAGGAAGGCTTTTGGGCTCATCTGAGACTAAAATACCATGTACCCCAGTCACGATTACTACTTTAGAGTGACAGTCTTGGCACAACCAGGTTGGACCCACAGCCCATAGGAACCAGGTCTCTCCCAACCCTAGAAGGCAATAACAGCAGACCGTTGGAGGTCCTGTTGCTGTCAAGTTGTTGGGGTGCTGAACCTGCATGGTGACTGTTGTGGCTTTTTTGGTCTAAAACCTATTTCCTTAATTACTTTCTAGAGTAAGGTTTTCTTAAACCGATAAAGGGAGGGTGATTCTACCCTGTCGTCTGGTGATCCCACAATAAGTGTGGGTAAGGAATTTCTCCCACTCTTCTAATTGGTTTATTTGTTGGGTTGTTATCACTGTTTTCCAATCACAGTACCCAGGTAACATCAACCCTGAGGTGTTGGAGATGTCGTATTCCCTATATGTGACTCTTATGGATCTTTCCTGCCCTCTAGTTTCTGTTATCTTGATCTTGCATACGTCACCACAAGGTGTTACTCTAATCCTCTGGATCTGCTGATGGTCGTACGCTTCCTCCTCGCAGTGGCAGAGGATGATCTCTCCGGTTTTTGTTGTTGTTACGATTTTGTCCAGGATTGTGAAAGCGAACGCCCAGTTGCTGTAGACAGTTGCTGTGGTCAGGATGTAGAACAGCGTCTGCATTCTGCTCCTTATGCCTTCTAAAAAGAGAGTACATGTAATATAATGTGGCAAGGCAATAATAATGAAATCAAAGTATGCTTTACTCTCGGTCCTCATCGTGTTTTCGAAACACTCAACTTTGTATTGCTGGGCCTATACAGGCCGTCAGCTATCCATTGAGCATTTTCCAAACCGATGATACCTCAAGTTTACAGGATTCAAAAGTAAAATTAAACACAAAAAGAGAAAAATTAACATCTTAACACTAAATCAATCAACCAGAATTAATAAAAAAGAAAAAATAGCGTGAGCGGGGAGGGGTTAAGCTGTTGTTGGTTACTTGATTATGCTTGTTCCTTCATCTTTGGATTGGCATTTCTTTTCACCCTCCTGAGATTCTGCGGCCTTCGCTGCCCTCCGGTGCAGGGGGAGCTGGATCAGGTCTCGGCTTAAAGATAGCGGCATAGGTCATCATCCATACCACTATAGGCATTGTGGTGCAGAGGCTGGCCCAATAGGCCACTGCACATATTCCCCAGACCAGACTCCATCCAATTAAGACGGCTAACTTTTTGGTCCATTTACGTCTGTTCTGTGGTTGCAGGGACACTATCTGATATAGCATATTTGCCAACACTGTGACAGCTACCGTTCCTTCGACTATAGTTGCTACTATTCTCCCGGCGGTACCTCCGCAGCTTGTGACTGGTATTGGCACAGGAGTAAGTGCTGCCGCACACTCAAGGCTTATTACTATGGAATCTTCTATCAGCCATGCTGAAATTATGATCTTTTGCAGATAGGTAAGTTTGATTCTTCCTAACAGATAGGTGACAAAGAAATGAGGTGATATCTCAGGTCTTCTGAGTATCACATGGGATACAATCACTCTAGCGTACGTCTGGACTGCCACTGGAAATCTTATCAATCTTTCCTTACTCCAGTCTCCTGTGTGGCAGTAGCACATTCATGCAACCATCGTTAAGTATTCTATATTGCTCCCATTAAAATAGGCTGGACATTCAGACCAAATGGTAAGATTGGGGGTTACAGTAGCTTCTGTCTCCCAATCCATAATACTCACATCAGTTGTTGGGGTACAAGACTTGCAGTCGTCTTGGTTGTCCATAAGAATTTTGAATAGCTTCTGTCCTGATCCTTGCTCCTTACTGCCCCCGGGGTAAGAGTGAAGCTGCTTCCCTGTCTGTCTAATTTAAAGCTGAGCCGCACCCTGCTCTGGTGGGAGTGGCCTATTGCCCCTCCTCCATGGGCGGCACCCAGCTCTGAGGCATTCCTGCAAGAATACACGCCCTAATAAGGCAACAGCTATCACTCCGATCAGGCTTAACAAATAAGGCCATATTTTGAGGAAGATACTAACTATCCATCCTTCAACAGTTTCTCCACCTTCTTTGATCACTTCTCCTACGCCCTTCACTACGTCTATGACTTTTCGGCCTACTGTGTAACTAACGGTCTCATACCATGCGCAAGTGTGCTCATCTTCGTGTGCGCCACATTTCTTCCAGCTTTCCTCTGGCTACTGGCATGTGAGATTCGAGTAGATTTTATTTGGGCCTACCCACTCATAGCCATTTATCTCATCGCCTAAGCATAGGCTGCGTCTTACTGCGTGGCCTTCAACTAAAGCTATCATTGAATCTGAGACAAAGGGTACTATTACTCCTTGAATTTGTTTCCTGGTGTGAAGTTGATGTCCTAATATCTTATCTTCACAGGTACCATTGGGTACTTATCTTTTCCACCTGCCGCTATATTTTTTCCACACTACTTTTGCTGCATGCATGTATATTCAGTCCCATAATAACTATCACAGTAGCTTTTCCATCCTGGTATCGTACCACAAGGCCTTCGGGCTAATTTAATGACACATTGTGTTTTTGCCGTATTACAAGTCATATGCCATGGTCTGGGACTAACATACCTATCTGGTCTATACAGGGCACTTGCCCATATGCTTTGCTCTTTAGAATAGACCGTAGCCAAATACTGATACTTAATCCAGTAGTTATTTGAAAGTTGCAAACACGGGGCTACCCATTCTCTAATTTCTTCTTCCTGAAACCCCCACCATGTTCTAGAGTCATCTCGTTGATGATATTCATGCCAAGCTTGGAGCAAGATTTTAACCGTTTTTTGTCTACGTAATTCTGTGCAGTCATATCGCCAAGTGGACATAACGGCGACCTCTGTCTCCCATAATCTACATCTGGGCGACGCCCCACTACTCTCCCACACTGAGTTGTTAAGGCTAAGAAAAATTTGTTCAGCTACACATTTATCTATTTTGTCAAAATCACCCTTAGGTGCATTGAGAAGCTCGTCTGGTTTTGGCAGTTTTTGTACATACATGTCCATATAATACAGTCCCATGAGGCCTTCATGAGTCCTGGCATACCCCTCCACAAAGTCACCTTAGAAGTGAGGCAGCCCCGGCTCAATCCAGACCCATGGTAATGTCATATTCAACCAATTCTCGTGCCAGGCATTAGTTGGGTGGAATATGGCTGCCCAGCTCCAGTAATAGTAACGCTGATTCTGTACTGGAGTTATGGGTAGATAATTTTGAGTGGGGCATTTGCTATATAGGTTCCAATAACAAAACGGGAGCCTATTCAATTTAGTTGTTATACATTGCTTTTTTAGGTCGGGTCTGGCGACCATTCTTTGTCCATTTTTCCATTTTACTTGGTGCGATTCCACCCACACCGTTTTAGCCTCAATTACTGTTCCGGGAGGCGGTGTAGGCCGCCTGTTAGATTCCCAGTCTGTAGCATTGATTTTGAGCTTCTTTTCATGTCTTACTGTGTGGATTACCTTATTTTTGGTCGAATTCAGGTATTTGCCTGTGTGATTTATTCGAATGAGAGGGGGAATTAGGTCACAATCTAAGTGGATATTACCCCTGAACTCCCAACGAGGGAGTATCGCTTGGCAGCTGTCGTTCTTAGGTGGGGCCGGAAAAATTACTTTGTGGTCCCAATAGCCTTGATGCCTTAATCCAATCAACGGTCGACAGCTCCAATCGCAGTGCCACTCGGGGGGTTCATTCTGAGGTTGTATCCAATTACATCTTGTTGATCGTCTGATCTGACCATTCAAAACTGCTATCCCGATGACTCTTTCGTCCGGTAGTATCATTAGATTTGTGACGACCCAATTGGGTCCGTCAGGCTCTGGTTCGGTGGAATGGTTAGCTACGGTTAGGTTCTCGGCCATTAAAGCCGAGCTCCATCCTGTGGTGACTTTCAGTCTGTTCATCCAGGCCTGATGACTTGCTTTCTTCACTTTTTTCCAGGTGGCCGTTTGGTTCTGGATGCTCTTTGTCGGGTTCCATGGCAGGGAAATATTCTTTGCGGTGACATTCCAACAGGTCATGTTTGCATATTTTGATCTTCCATGGGCCACTGTCACATGTGTCAGGCCCCAGGGTCTGACTCCGGCTAGGTATAAGATAACCAACAACAATGCTAAGCCTATTAACACTACGAATCCCCGCAGCAGGGTTCGTAGGCAGGTTGCTTTATCCAAAATCGTAATCCTTAGACGGTCCTTAGATCGGTTTGGGGTCGCTTCATCATCGCTTTCATCGCTGCTTGAATCATCACTGTTGGAGTTTCTGTTTCTCAGTTGAATCATTTTGAGAGGGGCTCTTGCTCCTTCTTTCTCAATGTCATTGCTCTGAGTGTCTGTGGGCTGTCGATACTCGTCCTTTAAGGAGTTCCTGGTATATAGGAGAAGGGTGTGGCAGCCCTGGTTGTAGTCCTTTCCACACCCATTTCCATTGAGTTACTAGCCATTCTTTGGGTTCAAGTTGGGGTCCTGGGAGGCTCCAACTTTGTTGAAAATTGGGTCCCGCAGTTATTTTCCGTTGAGCTTTACAAAAGGCCTCTAAATATTGAAGTGTAGTAGGGCCATGTTCTGCTAATGTCTCTGTTTGCGTTATCAGAGGATGTCCTTGGTATAGGACATGTACTGTATAACCCTTTCTTGTCCAAGGACAGTGATCGTGAAATGGTGTGGTTTCCCGATGCCTCACAATTCTTATAGGCAGATTTTGATTTTCGATCATGTACCGTTTTGGGTTATCCATTCTTTTTGTGATAGCTTCCACCATTTTGCGGGCTTGTGCTCCAAATTATTATTCCTCCTATCGAGATTTCAAA
Source organism: Nematolebias whitei (assembly GCF_014905685.2). Taxonomy (NCBI): domain Eukaryota; kingdom Metazoa; phylum Chordata; class Actinopteri; order Cyprinodontiformes; family Rivulidae; genus Nematolebias; species Nematolebias whitei. The sequence goes on from NW_023618760.1 coordinate 17,670, forward strand.
AAATCGGCTCTGGTATGGCTCGTGGTAATTAGGTCCCCATCTGAGCTTTATTTCTTTTCCCCATAGGGTCAGGTAGACCACGTTAAATATCCATGGGGACGTTGGTGGGCAAGGTTGGAGCTGGGTGTCGTATCTAGGGAGATATACTTGCTTTGAATGTTGTTCCTTTTGGGGATCGTCCAGGTGAGGTCTTCTCTTGTACTGGCAATTGGAGTAGAAATAGTTTCTCGTGTGGTTCTTCCATTTGGAGAAGTCAAATTCTGGTTTGTCGAGCCATATTATGCCATCTATAGTCTTTAAGGCTGGTATTGTTGAGCCAGTTGGTTTACATTGGATCAGTACGTTGGTTACTCCAGCACTAAGGGGTTTTGTGTCTATAATATCTTCCTCACGTACGGGGCCCCTGGTGAGGGTGCAATCAGACATGCTTGCGTAGGGTATCTTGTTTTCTGGTAGGCCGGATACGTGGGCTGCTTGGATCCAGATTCTCTGGGATCGCTGTTTGTTTCTCGTCCTTTATAAAGCTCTATGCTGAGCGGTGAGGGGTGGTGTAAGTCTGGTTGTAATCCTTGTAATGAGCATAATACCTGATAGATATTATCCATAAATTAAACGGATTCTTTCATTTTTCTGGACTGAATAATATCGTGCATTGAATGATTAAATGTGACGTTAGACGTTAATTTTCTTTGACCCATCAAAATGAATGCGGTCATTTATT
>NW_023618760.1:18490-21886 GCF_014905685.2 Nematolebias whitei
TGATCATAGAGAATAGTCTTTTTCCACTTGATTAATTCAAGAAAGAACGTCTCAGGATGGGTCAACCTGTATTTCTGGATGCAAATCAATGAAATGACAGTTTCTGACCATATGATCCTAAGGTCAAGTTTTGAGATCAGGCTTAGTTCACTACACGGTTATAGATTATGGTGATCAGACGATGTGGGCCAAGGTGAGCAAACCACTGCCAATACAAATGCCTCCGGAGTGTAACACAAACTGCCTAACGGCAGGTACCGCAGAAGGCGCAAAGGACTCCTCAGCCGAGGACACGAGCCTGGTGAGTATTCCTTTGAAATCATGTGAAACCAAAGAGACCCACCCGGTGGTCCAAACTCTGACCCAACAAGACAGCCTCCTCTGTGAGCTGGAGCAGTCAGAGTCCACCAAACACTACCTACCACTGGTAGTTAAGGGTGTAGAGATCCAAGGATCCCACACCAACGATGCTGTTCTGTCTCTGTGGACAGATAAATCAGCAATTAACCGAGCTTCCTATGAAACCTTGGTTCACAAACACGTGAATCTAGAACTAATTAAAAAAGCTTTCCGCTTTCCATTAGTTCCCAATAGTTCACAGGTAATGACCGCTGAAGGGGTCATTAACCTAAAGCTGAACTGGAACCAACGAGAACTGGTTCACCCGTTTCTCGTGATCCAAAACTTACCACATGCAACCTACATAGGCTCAGACATTTTGGTAAGGTTGGGTGTCCACGTGGACACCATCAACAAGGTGCTGTGGTCCCTGAAACCAGCCACAAAGGATCCTCCTGTGCTAGATACAGCAAACCTTAAGGCTGGGCAGACCATTCCAGAGGCCTGCCAGGTTGCTAGCAACCAAACCACCACAGTACCACCTCAGGTGACTAACCTAATGGTGCGAATCCACATCATAGCTGGACAAGCTATTAGCCATTAACAGGCATATTTTCAACCTTCTCCTGTATTTTTCAACTTGGGACTGTCCGTGGAAGCCACGAACCAAGTGAGCCTTGACTCCAGGACCACATCTGTTGCTGTGTGTAACACAGGCACGGATGAGGTGCTGATCCCAAAAAACACTACGCTAGGATGGTTGATTTCCACTGATTTTCATGATTTTGAACTAGGCATTCCATTTCTGGGAGGACTCCCAGATAACCTGGTACCGAGTCAAGAAGCTGGGCCGGTATGGTTCACAAAACCAACACAGGCCATAGCTCTTTTCTCAACCGATGACGTCGACCAAGGACCTCAAACCTATGGTGTCTTACCCATAGACAGGTCCGACGACTCAGAAAGGGATTCGTTGGAGCTCCACAAAGAGCAAGAACCCTTATCAGTCTCATCACAGATAGATCAGGTGGTCGCCCAAGCCGACGCTCTGACATCTGATGAAGAAAGAGACAAACTTCGCCAAGTTCTTTTAAAATATGAAAAGTCATTTTCAACTGACCCAGACACCATCCAACCTCAGAAGTTGGATCCTGCAATTAACTCAATGATACTGTATCTGACTGACCCAGACAAATACACTCCATCGAAAGGCGAACTGGATTCCAATCCAGACCTTAAAGTCCTCTTTCAGCTGCGCAAACAGTTAAAACTACTCAAGGACAACTTAACTTTAGCTCATGGAGCGACGTCCTCACCCGTGTTCGCGGTCTCCCATGACCGAAGGGGGGTGACGCCAGTTAGGGTAATGTTACCAGACGCGATAACGTGATCAAATCTGACATTCAGAGTGAGTGGCGCACCGAAATGTAGTTTTCTAGTTGCTTAATCACTACTTTTGTCATTGTTGAAACGTTGTTTTACTGGTTGCTTAGTCACTGTTTTGTCGATGTTGAGACATCGTTTAATTGGTTTTTGGTATTGTTTCTGAACACCCCAAGCAATTTTGTGTGTAGTTAATTTAGAGACTAAGAGGCCTTTAACTATGCCAACATGCAGTTCATTTGTTAAAATGTAATCTTTGCGGAGTCAATGTAGATTAATGCTACCTTAAGTACCATAATCTACATTGGTCTCACAACGCTTAAGCCGAACCTACTCGAACAATTCTATTCGGGGGGATAGCTAATTCTTTTTGATGAGTCTCGCCATAGACTCCAAAAACATTTATGGGGAAACCAAACACCCAATCTCAAGTCGTTCGTCTAAAAGGACAACAGACAATTGAACCAAAAACTATATTTTGCCATGTAAATCTAACTTAAACCAAGTTAGGAATGGAAAAATAGTTTGGAATGCCCTTCTATAGGTATAAACCCCTATAGTTACCCTTTTCAGCATGTTCCACCCTTTAACTGGTAGCTGTAGCTGTTCCCAATCATAATAGCTTACACACCAGGTGCATATAGGTTAAGGCCTTATGTAAAATCCCCTTCATAAGCCCACCTTAAACCACATAATTGCATGACACATTGAACCAGAACGGCACCGACTGGACGTCACCCAGCGACGACCTTTGCTGGAGGAGGCCTGCAATCCTGACGTTGGTCTCCACTCTTCATCCAGTGGCCGCATCTTCAGTTCAATCCAAGGGAACCCCTCTGTATGCTGATCAATCAACACCTCCATTCGTTGTGGATTTACCGTTGTGGATTATATGACTTTTTTCTAATGGATTACAGACTTTGTTTCCAAGGGGTTAAAGCATTGCTACAATGGAATTACCAACAACATTATGGAATTACCAACAACACAATGGAATTACCAAAAACATTGTGGGATTACCTCCTTTGACTTTTGTTTTCCTTGCTGGATTACATCAAGCTCAAGGACATTCGAAGGCGTAAGTTCATGTTGGAATTCATCCCCATGGACAGGCGATGATTTCCAAAGGGGGGACTGTAGTGAACTAAGCCTCAGGTCAAATCTGGCCCTGAGGGCCTTTCTGGGACAAGAACTGTCATTTCATTGATTTGAGTCCAGAAACACAAAATTAAGTTCATCCAGAGACTTTCTAAGTGTGTCCTGCACTGATCAATTGAAAGAACACTCTCTTTTTTATTATCCTTACTATTTTACAAATGTCTTGATAATCAAAAGTGTGTTTAGTTCAAACCATTTTAAATGTTGAAGTGAACTACTCATTTTAAATCAACTGTGAAACAGTATAAATGATTTTTAATCCTCATTCAAAGTAGAAATCTAGTTAATGTCTGTTACAGAGTAATTATTCATTTTCTTGATCTTCTTTCTGAAATGAGCAGGTTGTAAGTCGGTCAAAAGTCAAGTTTCGGTCACTACATGTTTACTGGAGAGAAATGTCATGTTTAACTTTTTACTGAACTCTTTAAAAGGGTCAACACTTCCTAGTTCCAGCAGAGAATGCTGAGAATAGAGAATGCAGAATGCTGGAGAACAACGGGAACTAAGCTGAACAAC
>NW_023618760.1:21986-29624 GCF_014905685.2 Nematolebias whitei
GTTGTTCAGCTTAGTTCCCGTTGTTCTCCAGCATTCTGCATTCTCTACTCTCAGCATTCTCTGCTGGAACTAGGAAGTGTTGACCCTTTTAAAGAGTTCAGTTCTGGTTCCTCTGAGAACTTCCTGATTGGTCGAAACGAACCAACAGGGTGTGGTCTTAGTGATGTAAGAGGTTATTAAAAGTCAAGGAGAAAGATTTAATGTTTAGGAACAGATAAAGAGATGTTTTGAAGAAACCGAGACTTTTAGGTGCCAGTTCTCCTTCTATCTATCTGAAAAAGTTAAACATGACATTTCTCTCCAGTAAACATGTAGTTGACCGAAACTTGACTTTTGACCGACTTACAACCTGCTCATTTCAGACAAAAGATCAAGAAAACGAATAATTACTCTGTAACAGACATTAACTAGATTTCTACTTTGAATGAGGATTAAAAATCATTTATACTGTTTCACAGTTGATTTAAAATGAGTAGTTCACTTCAACATTTAAAATGGTTTGAACTAAACACACTTTTGATTATCAAGACATTTGTAAAATAGTAATGATAATAAAAAAAGAGAGTGTTCTTTCAATTGATCAGTGCAGGACACACTTAGAAAGTCTCTGGATGAACTTAATTTTGTGTTTCTGGACTCAAATCAATGAAATGACAGTTCTTGTCCCAGAAAGGCCCTGAGGGCCAGATTTGACCTGAGGCTTAGTTCACTACATCCTCGCCACACCCACTTCCATTGTCTGACCGACCATTCGGAAGGTTCTCCTAGGGGTCCCTCCATTAGCTCAAGCTGATCACCAAGATAGTTAATCATCTCTTCCCAATCACTGTATCTTTCCAATGCTTCTCCCATCACTCGCCCTACCAGCTCCTCTCTTGCAGCCTTATGTTGGTCTTAGGCATCTCCCATCTCTGTCAACGCTGTTGTCAGGCTGATCAGCGGGTGTCCTCTGTAAGATACTTTTATTCTGTTTGCCGCTCGTACGGGATGTGAATTCCACTTGTCGAGGGGAGTTAGGACTCTGTCATACAACATTTTTAGGGGTAACCAAGTGTTTTCAATTGCCACTCGTTCTGGTTCTGCTATTCTTTTGTTGATTTTGGTTCTCAGTGTTGGGCTTGTGGCCCAGATTATTAGTCCTCCCAGAGAGATCTCACAGTACTCTGTTTGGTGAGGTTCTTCATAGTTTGGGCCCCATTTGAGTGTGACTAGCTTATTCTGTATTTCCAACTGGACCATATTAAAGATCCATGGTGTTCCCATCGGGCTAGGGTTGTATGGGAATTTTAAGTTATCACTCAACAGGGTTAGGCCAGGGATTCTGTGGCTAGCTTTAGTGAGGTCTGCTTCTCTAAATGTTTGCAGATGTGAATTATAATAATTTCTTGTTTTTGCCAGGAAATTTGAAAAGTCCTTTTTTGGTCTGTCTAAGTCCACCACTTGGCCTCTTACAAGCAGGGCCGGCTTATATATTTCAGTTCCGGGTGCTTGAAACAACAAATTCTGTACTTCTTCTTCAGTTGTATGGCTACTCTGAGTATCGAAGGCATTTACTTTATACTTCCACATTGGTAAGGCTGCTATTGCACTGGTTTTAACACGACATGTTTCAATAGGCATGACTTGTTTTACGTGCCCTATTTTCTTCCAGATGTGGCTTGGGCTTTTTATTGTTTTTCTCAGAGGTTCTTTACCTTTTCTTTTCTTGCGATGACTCCCAGCGATGAGTCAAGCGACCCCTTGTTCATTTCCTACTTGCGCGCTTTCTTGTTCGCATGTTTCCATTTCCCTTGGAATGCTTTCTTGGCCCAACTTTTCAGTCCTTTTTTCTCAGTTTTGTTCGGTACTGGCTCCTCCGAGCAGCTTTTGTATTCCTCAATCGGGTGGGCTGTGGCTCCCACCGAGTACGTTCCTTGGTATCTGTATTCCTCGATCGGGTGGACTGTAGCTCCCACCGAGTACACTCCCTGGTATGGTGCAATGACCATCTGCATGGAAACCATAACCCTCTGGGTGAAGTCGGGCCTTGTGGGCATTCCTGCCCTCTGTGCAGCAGTTTCGGGGATCTGAAGCACTCCGTTCCTTTCCCAAGCTTCAGGGGTTACTAAGTATTCGGCTGTTTTTTGCATGGGTTTAGCTTCGTGCCTGGCCCATCCATCCAGACTAGTAGTATAATAGTACAAGTTGTTACGTCTGGTTCCGGTCTCTCGAGGGACGTCTGGCAGGGGCACTAGGGGGACTTCCTGGCTCATAATTACTTCCGTAATCAGCTGAGCCCATGTCGTTAACTCCCAGGGCCCCGTCCAACCTCCCTGTCGAGCCTCACCGGTTTCTTCGTCAGGTAACATGCCTGCTTCTTCTTTGCTCCCTGCGCCTGTTTGGTTTCGAAACACTCTAAAAACTAAGGGGAACTGCTGAGTACCGAGGGGGGCATTCCTTTTTTTACCCCTCAAAGGATCATAGGGCCAGGCTTGTTGCACAGCCTGCTCGAACAAGTCTTTGGGATTCAAATTTTTCCTGTGCTGTTGCTTCTCCTTTCTTTCTTTTAATTCTCCTAGTTCTGGATATAAAGGTGGGGCCGAAGGTGTTACCTTTAGAGAGCTGTAGATGAGTTCTTGGTCATACTATTGTTCCGTTTGGGATCCCTCTAAGGTCTTGGTTTCCTCCTCGTCAAGTTGAGCCTTGAAAGATTTGAGGGGACTGTGATACCTCCTTACTTGCCAGCCCATTGCTCTCTCAGAGTGTAGTAGTTGGCCTTCCTCCATCTGTGTGTCACAGGCTGAACAGTATTTTACTTCGGTTCCATCCCACTCGCATGCACAGTCTTTTGGGCCTTTTCCACTTTTATCCCATTGTGTGTTGATAATTGCTCGAGGTAATGTGGTAATCTTGCATTCTCCACAAATGAATGCATCCATCACCTTTACAGGTTTTAGTTGCAGCTGTCATGCGTCCATCTTATTTATTTTAGGCTTGATGGGTTTCTTCTTCCCTGGTCCTTCCCAGAGAAGAGGCAATCCACTTGGTTTCAGGCAGAGCGTACAGTTGTTCTCCAGCAAGCTCGACTTGAAGGTCTCTCCTTCCTTTGACAGGTATCCTTTTTTCGCATACTCCAATGTGCTCAAGGCCCTACCTGTCCAAAGCCCTGAGACTGTTCTTCTTAATATCACTCCCCCGCATATAGTGGCCATTCTAATATAGGGGAGCATGGTGCTTGGTTCTGTGGCCATACTCTGGTTTCTGGTTTCAACTAGCTAGGAATTGGCTTAAGTTGCTCTATTCCTTGGATCCCTTTCTTCACTAGCTCAACTGTGTTTTTGTCTAACACTTTTCTCACTCTGTCTGTGGCGTTATATTTGGGCTTCACTGCAACTGCTGATGGGTGATCCTGTGCTCTGACCCACACCTTCTGTCCCACCCTGAATGGGGCCTCAGAGTCTGACTGTTCCTCTTTATCCCCAGAGCTCCGCCTAACTTCAGGCGTGTTAAACCGTCGTTGGTTGAGCTCTTCTGAGGGGGAGGGTCTACTAGCTCGTCTCCTGTCATTCAAGGCTTGGCCTATCTCCACAGTTTTAGTACTGCATTCTTTGGTGTTAGCATTTTTAGCTATCCAATTTTTGACTAAACCTATGGCTCTTTCTGCTACTCCATTGGCTTGAGGTGTGTAAGGAGGCGAATAAACGCGCACAACTCCAAAAGTCTGACACTAGTGATCTACCTGTGCATTGCGGAAATGTGTCCCATTATCGGTTCTCAACTCTTTTGGAATGCCTAACGACCCACAGACTTGCTCCAGCATACTAACAACACTGTTGCCATTAGCTTTTCTAGCTGGTTTCACCACCACGTACCCTGACATCGAGTCTACCAGCACTAGAAGGTACTTCTCTCCTTTTTTTGCCTGGAACTCCCATAGGCCCAGCTACATCCATGCATACTGAGCCCCATGGTGTGGTACTTTTGATGGTCTGTCCATCCACTCGGTGCCCTCGCCTTCCTGCGTTGTATTGACCGCATATATCACAGTTTTGCAACACCTTGCGGACCTGTTTCAACGGGACCCAGAGCTCCTGACTCTCCAACTCCTTACGTGTGGGTTGTACGCCTGCATGACCTAGACCCTCATGCATGCCCCGTACCACCTGCACCACGTACTTCTCTGGGACCCTCCGACCTTCGGAGGTTCTGTCCCACTCCTCGATCCCGACAAAGACTATTTTTCTCTGCTTTACATAACGGTCTACTTCTTCGTTGCCTTGCCAGTATTTTCCTTCTCTAGTGTGGGCCTTCTGGTGCTCTACTTCTAACTTCAGATTTAGCCTAATTTCAGCTATTTTCTTCCACAAGTCATGATGAGCTACCACTTTGCCTTTCGCACTTTCAAATCCATTTTCTTCCCAGATAGCTTAATCCTCGTTCAGAGCTTGTGCACAATAGTGGCTGTCTGTCACTACTTTAGTTGTTCTTATTCTCTTGTGAGTTAATTCTAGCAGCCCTTCGAGTACTGCCGTAACTTCTCCTGTTTGTGCACTTCCCTGAACTCTCCCCCTTCTACGGCAGCACTCGTTCCCCTGATATTTGAGGATAAATCCCCAGTGTGCTACCTGATCTGACCCTTTTTTGGATCCATCCGTGTAGAGAGTCCAGTCGTGCTGCTTCGGTTCTTCGGGCACATCTTTGGCTGCTTTTTTACTCGCTGGCTGTGCAGGCCCTATCTCCAAATCGGGATCTAATAGCCACCTGGTGTTAGTAGCTTTGGTACTCTCTATCGTCCCTTTCCTGAGATACTTGTGCACTTGGCTTTGTGTCACTACTCTAATAGGTTGCCCCTGGGCCAAATCTTTTAATGTCCCCCAGTATCTAGCAAGCACTGCTAATTCTTTTTCTTCCTGAGGAAACTTTTTCTCTACTGAGGTCAGGGTGTAACTCCATAGAGTAACTAATCCACCATTTTCATACTTTACGGCAATCATGGCATCATCACTGTCGCAGCTGACTTCAGCTATGAGTTTTGTCATTAGGCTTCTTGGTTCTAGCCTTACAGCTTCCTGAATCTTTTTCCTAAGTTCTTCTAAGTCCTGTTGGTTTTCTGCTTTCCAGACCCATAGTTTCTTACTGTTCGTTTCACTGTCATTTTCTTTTTTCTTTAGGCAGGCATACAGTGGTTTGGCATATTTCTGATAGTTAGGGACATGATCTCTCACATAATTACACAGTCCTAAGATCTTCTGTAATTCGTTTTTGGACTCAGGAGGCTGAATTTGCTCGAGTTTCTCCCTATACCCCTCTGAGAGTCCTAGGTCTGCTGTCACTTGAAACCCTAAATAATTCACCTGGAACTGTCCAAGCTGGCATTTTTTCAAATTCAGTTTCAATCCTGCCTCTGTGACCCGCTGTACCACCTTAGCTAAACTTTCCAGGTGTTCTTCCTCTGTGTCATCTGCGATAAACACATCATCGATGTAAATTGTGGCACCTAAGTCTTTGAGCACGTCCATCATGACCGACTGGAACACATTAGGAGAGTTTTTATATCCCTGTGGTAATCGTTGCCAAACATAACTTTTTCCTTGATGGGTAAAAGCTGTCTTTCCCTGTGATTGTTTTGCCAGCCTAAGAGAGAAAAATCCATTTGCTAAATCGATACAGGATTTGTACTTTTTCACTTGCAGAGTTTTTAGGGTGCCCTGCGGGTTGATTAGGCTTGCTCTGTTAGCTACTGTTCGTCTGTTAAGGGCTTTAAAGTTAATCACTGGTCGCCACCCTCCTCCTGCTGATTCGGGTTTCTTTACTGCCTGGATTGGGCTGTTAGTTATGGGATTTGGTTCTTCTCTGATAATTCCTAATGCTCCTAATTCCTTCACAATTTTGTTCATTTCCTCGACTGCTCCTGGATTTAGGGGGTATTGCCTAACGGGCGGGTGTACCCCTCCTTCGATTATATGTACAAACTTTGGGCCTAGGTCTCCGCAATCATTTTTAAATCTGGCTATTGAGGCTTTCTCTAGTATTTGTTTTAGCTTCTCTTTCCCAGCCGGGGAGAAGTCACTCTCATCTATTTTTTGTTTTGTCACTTCAGGGATATTTACAGGTTTATACCAGTCTTCAGACTCATGTTGTTTGTGTGTGAACCCTATTTTTACTAGCCTAGATTTTAACTTTTCTAACCTTCTGTTTAAGGCCCTTCGGTTCTTCTTTGGTTTCCTTAGTTCTTTTAAGTCTGTGATTGTCATAAGGTTATAAGGCCCTTTTATCCACACAATTCCTTGCCATAACCCATAAGGCATCGTTTCAATTTTTCCGTTTGCTAACTGAACTGTAAGGTGTCCTACTGTTTTTAGGTTCCTGCGGGTCATAGACACCTCTGCTCCGGAATCTATTAGGTAAGGTTCTCCCTCTACTTTAGTGTAGATTTCGTCCCCCTCCCAATAGGCATCTTCCAGAGTGACCCGCAACCTATCTGCCATTATTTAGTTAGTTGGCCCTCCACTCCCTTTTTCACGGGATTCATGGAGGGGTCTTTTTTCTTCTAGGGTCAGTTTTGCATATTCTTCTGGGGGTAGGTATTTACTGCCTTTCTGTGGTGTGAAGCTTGAAGCTGGGGCTGAAAATCGTTTTGGTTGTTGGTCCCTGTATTGCGGCTCTGACTGTCTTGGTGGTCTTTCTCTGTACTGTGTCCCTGGCTGTCTCGGGAACTGTTCCCTGTATTGTGGCTGTTGAGGGGCCTTTTGTGTCGGCTTCGGTGGTTTTTGGCTTTGCCTTATCTCGTTTTTCTTCTTCTCTTCCCAGAATAACTGTTCTAGGTCGTATGATTTCACTGCCTGGTCTATTTGGGCGTCATTAGTTTCATGAGGCATTCTGGCAAAGGTGAGTTCTCCCCTTCTCCCTTTGGATATGATCCTTAAGGCTTTAACGTACCTTTTAGGGGGAATTACTTGAGTTCATACCAAACTGGGGTGAGGCATTGGCCTTGATCCATGCGTGCTCTTGCCCGCTGAATGTGAGAGTCCTCATCGTCCATATCCTCGAGGACCAGCTTTTCATATTGGCTTTGAGCCGACTCCCCTTTACTCATTGGGTTTGTGGTGACATTACCCAGCCACAACTTTTTTGCTGCATCACACTCAGTGGAGCTAACTACCATGGGCCACACATCTTTGATGTATTCTTCGGTGGTCTCCTGGGGTTGTTTTTCCCTCACTAAGGTTTTCAGCTTTTTGTACTCACGATAACTGTCAGTCTCTGGGCCCGGGGCTCAAGAGTTGATTCAGGCACTTGATATGGTGGATTTGTCTCGGCCGGGTACATGTCATCTTCCTCATCGGCCGATATTTCATCTCGCAATTTCTTTTCTGTTTCTTGGGCATATTTGTAGGCCGTCTTTTTCATTCTTCTTAGCATCACATCATGTACTATTCCTAAGTAAGCGGTCCTAAACTTACTGGTTAAGGGTTTGTGGGCTGCTAACGTGGGGTATAAGGGCATCATCAAAATGTTGGCCTACTCTCCCAAAGTAGCTTTAACAGTCAGTTCCACTGTCTCCTCTGACCTGTCTGCCCATATTGGTGGAATGTCATAGTGATTTTGGCCAGCTTCAGGGATGTAAGTTCGACGCCCATCACTCGCCTGCACCGGGCC
>NW_023618761.1:0-13874 GCF_014905685.2 Nematolebias whitei
TTAAACGATGTCTCAACATCGACAAAAACAGTGACTAAGCAACCAGTTAAACAACATTTCAACATTGTCAAAAGCAGTGATTAAGCAACTAGAAAACGACGTTTCGGTGCGCCACTCACTCTGAATGTCAGATTTGCTCACGTTATCGCGTCTGGTAGCATTACCCTAACTGGCGTCACCCCCCTTCGGTCATGGGAGACCGCGAACACGGGTGAGGACGTCGCTCCATGAGCTAAAGTTAGGCTGTCCTTGAGTAGTTTTAACTGTTTGCGCAGCTGAAAGAGGACTTTTAGGTCTGGATTGGAATCCAGTTTGACTTTCGATGGAGTGTATTTGTCTGGGTCAGTCAGATACAGTATCATCGATTTAATTGCAGGATCATCAAACTTTTGAAGTTGGATGATGTCTGGGTCAGTTGAAAATGACTTTTCATATTTTAAAAGAACTTGGCGAAGTTTGTCTCTCTCTTCATCAGATGTCAGAGTGTCGGCTTGGGCGACCACCTGTTCAATCTGTGATGAGACTGATGAGGGTTCTTGCTCCTTGGGGAGCTCCAACGAATCCTTTTCTGAGTCGTCGGACCTGTCTATGGGTAAGACACCATAGGTTTGTGGTCCTTGGTCGACGTCATCGGTTGAGAAAAGAGCTGTGGCCTGTGATGGTTTCGTGAAACATACTTGCCCAGTGTCTTGACTCGGTACCAGGTTATCTGGGAGTCCTCCCAGAACTGGAATGCCTAGTTCAAAATCATGAAAGTCAGGTTCTGAGTTTTCAACTTGCGATGACTCATCATCGTTTGTGTGTGAGTTTACCCCCCCCTCGTCCGATGAGGGGTTGTTGGAGGCAACGACAGAAATGTCTTGGTGTGTTTCACCGACATCTGTAATGTTGTCATTCGCGCCTTCAGATTTAGTAGCGATCAGATCACTACATTGTGCTCCTGGTTGGATTCCCATTTCAGCGTTTTTCTAAGTTTCTACAAACCTTTGTAGTTTCTCTGTCTCCTCCGAGCTCAGAGGTGTAGGGCCTTGTTCCTGGGACCTTTGTGATTTTATCGCCTCGGTTTGTTTCGTCCGAGGTGGGGGAGGGTTAGGTACGTCTTTTGGGGGTTCCTCTTCGGACTTCCCCTGATAATATGGGTCCTCTTGGATCCCATATCTTTGCGTCCTACGCATATCCCATTCACGATAATCACGGTCATCCTCTGAAAGAGGAGCCTTTTTGTCCCAGCGTGCACCTTCATTACGTGGTATGTTAGTTTGAAAATACTGCCTTTTCTCGCCTGTTTTAGGAGGAGGTGGCGACGTACGCCTTCCTTCCATTTCTAGGGAGTGGGGTTTAACCTTTACACCAGGAAACACTTCTATGGGCGTCTTAGCATGAGAACATGCCTCGAATACATTCACAGCAAACTGTCGCACGTTCGGTGGAGGAGACCTGTTCAGGTCTGTCCCTACCACTTTAGGTGAGGGTGGTTGGATGGGCTTAAAAGCAAGAGGTGTGTAATAGACTTTAGGAGGTTTTTCTCTCCACACATGTGGAGGTGCAACAACATCTTTCCGAGGTGTTTGTGGGTGACCTGGACTCTGTCCACGGTCTTCTCTGAGTTCCAGACAAACTCGCCCCACGTCAGAACTTTTATTTGTTGCTGCGGCCAGTTCCTCCTCACAAGCCTTCAGGTGTTCCTGTGATGTCCGACATTCACTTTGTAAAAGCAGACTTTGTTGGAGTAATCCCTCTTTTATCAGTGTGCATTCGTTAAGTTGTGTTTTAAGCACATCTTTAGCATCCCTGGCTGCAGATAGTGATGCCTCAAGTAATTGTATTTTGCTGTTCATTGAATCAACTTCTGCACGTGCATATTTCTGTAATTGAAACATCTGTTCATAATGTTTTCTTGTGAGGACCTCGTGTTCGCTTTTAAATTGAAGGTAGTGACCTTCAATTTCCTGAGCAAACACTTTTTCACTGTATAACCTTAGTGCAAGGTCATCAGCTTTCTTAACAACTGCATAGAATGATTCTTTCAGCAAAATTGCAATTCTAGCCAGCTTTTCATAACTTGACATTGTAATTTCTGTAGAGGTCACACCTTCTGCAACCTCCATCAGATTGTCCAATAACTCTTTTGGGTTCATGCTGTCCGCCTGTTTCCCATATGGATGTAAGGATGCTGTCAGCAGCGCTAACGCATCTTCTAAACAGTCCTTCATCTCATAAGGATCAAAATCTTTTTCCCTGACACCTGTCATGGTTATTCACCGTTCAGCACTTTTTCTGGATAAAACAATTGCCAGCTTCAGATATTTTTACAGGTAAATAATTGTATTCAAATGTCAATGAGTTTCACACTATTTTAGCTTTGGGTTTACACAAAAGTACTGTTATAAGTCAACTTATTCAAATGTGGGCACCTGTCCAGGTTTTACCCCAATTCATGAATATTTAAGTAAATGCTTCTATGCAGTGTTACTTTTTATGTGCTTATTTTTTAACAGATACTAGATTACCAAGCGTCTCAGTGTCTTTCACTCTAAAGCACTGAATTTTTATAAACCTGCAATTTTTCTTTTTAGTCTCACAGCAACATCAGTTTAAAACCTTTTTTAAACCGTTTACTTCCAGAAATTCGCTATTTTAAACAGTTACTCATCAACCCAGTTGGGTGAAAAGAGAAAAGAAAATTGATGATGAGGAATAATCAGTCTTTTTCAGAAAACTGTTATACTCCTGTTCTCCTGCCAATATCTGCTATTTAAAAATTTAAATAGGAGATGTAATTGTTTTAGGTGGTAAATAAAATCAGAAAAGTCTCTTTTTCCTGATATATTTACTCTTATTTAATGATCTAGCAATTAAACGTGCATTATCTTTCCAGCAAATGAGTAAACTTATCAACTCTGTGAATATCTGAACCGTATCTTTTAAAAAGTTTCCAATTTTTCATTTTGTCCCTCCTGTTTGAGGAATTCAGTGAATGAAAAATGTCCTGGTAAATGCCTTTCTGCATAAATACCTTAATTACTTTTTAAATGCAAGATAACAGTGATTATTCAGCTTTGAGGAACGTTTATTAACTCCAAAATGCCTTACAGAAAGAAAATACGTTTAATTTCACTCAAAAATAACCTAAAACATAGTGAAACTGTGATCTCAAGTTCCTACAGGAGGGGGCAGTGTTTAGCTTTCTACCAGCAGGAGTCTATGACGACTTCCTGTGACGTTCTGTTGACATCCTGTTGTTAGCCGCTTAGCTTAAAGTTAGCTTCGGCTAAACTCGGTTAAAATCAACATTTCTGAACGGTTTTAAAGCTTAAACTTGGCGTTGTTTCAACAAGCACGACTTTTTGCATGAACACGAGTTTTCTGGGACATGTGGCGGCTTTATTTAGTGATTTTAAGCACAGCAAAGGCTCCGGTTGCAACCGAGCTCATTTCCGACATGGAGGAAGTGACGTGACACGTCACTCATCCGGTCGTTAGCTGTTAGCTTAAAATTAGCATCGCTAGCGTCGTTCAAAAACATCATTTAATGACGGATTTTAAACTCTAACGTGGCAAAATTTCAGCGAGTATGCTTCGAAGACACGGAGCAGCGTATCAGAATCAACTTTAAAGCGCTTTTCAGCTTTAAAAAGCAGATTTTAAGCACAGAGAAGGTTCGGTGCAACCGAACTTATTTCCGGGTCACGTGACTGAATCCACCAATGACAGAGCAGCAACGGGGTCAGAGGAAGTGACGTAGGCACGTCACT
Organism: Nematolebias whitei; assembly: GCF_014905685.2. Lineage (NCBI taxonomy): Eukaryota > Metazoa > Chordata > Actinopteri > Cyprinodontiformes > Rivulidae > Nematolebias > Nematolebias whitei. Next base: position 3,756 of record NW_023618761.1, read on the forward strand.
CACTCCTCAGCGACTCACAGCGTTCCAACTCAGCCGTTTTAAACCAATCACGGACCGTTTTTCCAACTAGCATGTTCGCTTTATCTGAACAAGTCCGTCAACTTTTCGCCTTTTAAACTGTCAAAATGCACCAATTTCCGTTAAAAATGTAACGAATCAATTTCTGGGCTTAGTGGAGACGGTGCTCCGTGGCAAAACGTCTTTTAAACCATTTAAAACAAACTCGTTCGAATTTCTCAGAACCGAGCCGGAACCAACAGAACCTCTGTTCGTTTGGACCACAGTTTAAACAGAATAACATATTCCACAGCTCATCAGCTTATGTTACACAACAGATATACAATTTCAGCTTTCATAAAGACATATCGACTCACAATTGTCAGCTTTCAAAACACCAGTAGCTGCTTACATTTCTGTTTCAGCTCAACACGCTGCGTTTACTCCAAGCGCCGCAGTTCAGCACGCTGCGTTTCAACACAGCTACAATTCTGCACTTTTTTCATGCCAACATGAAATATTCAATTGTCACACGAATACAACAGTCCATTTATGAACCGTCACGGGCCACCAGTATGTGGTGGAAACGTACGGACGGGCCACCAGTATGTAGATGAACATATGCATGATATATTCATAAATTAAACGAGTTCTTTCATTTTTCTGGACTGTATATAACGTGCATTGAATTTAATAAAATGTAACGTGAGACGTTATTTATCTTTGACCCATCAAAATGAATGTGGTCATTTATTTACAGAATCAAAGTTTAACATCAAACATTTACATTGATTTGGCAAAATATGAAAATAACAACATAATTAATCAGCAAGCTGTACAATTATGATCAACCACACGGCGGTGATTGGAAGACTTTACACAGACATTTCTAAAATATCTGGAATGATTTCTACTTGATAGAAGAATTTAAAGATGGAAAATGAAGTTTAAAGGGAGTAAAAGATGGTGTGTGAGGGAGAGTGTTGACCAGAAACGACACTCTCCATTCGAACCCAGCTTTCCTCGGTACGCTCGGTAGTGAACTTGACTCGTTACCTCTCTGAAGATGAATCAGCGGATACGGAGTTCCAGTTAACGCTACCTGTCCAGCGTCTCCATAGGATGGCTGTGACTCGTCCGAAGTAGTGACGATATTCCGTCTGACACAAGTTCACCTCAGCCAGTGGACCTCACATGAGTGGGGTTCGTCCGAGTTCCACTCAGAGGTGGAAGATGTTATAATCCCAATCTCGGAAGAGCCTTATCATGGCTGGACTTCTGTTCTCCCAAACGACTGGAGCTGCAAACTCTCCAGCCCGACTCCAACGGCAACTCACAGAACAACCAGAGAACTAGGAAGTACCGACATTTTAAAGGGCTCTATTTCCGGTTCATTTGGGAGTTTTCTTATTGGTCAATGTCGACCAGACAGGGGTGTGTTTTGTGACGTAAAGGTTACTAGAAGTCAGAAAACAGCAAGAATGTTATGGAACAGATTGAAAATGTTTTCAGATAGGCGAGAGAAATGTTTGGGCGAGTTTGGAGAAACAGGTGCCAACTTCTCTGTTTACGTCTGAGAGGATTTAAAAACAAGACAGTTGTTCCAACACTTGTCTGCTTCGGCTCCGACCTTGGAACAAACGTACACTGCTCATTCAAAGACAGAAAATCAGAAAATGCATAATTACTCTGTAACAGGCCTTAACATGAATTCTAACTTTGCATGAGGATTAAAAAATCATTGTTACTGTTTTCACAGTTAATTAAAAATGATTAGTTCACTGCAACATCTCAAATGTTTGAACTAAAACACTTTGATTATCAAACATTTGTAAAACAGTAATGATATTAGAAAAGAGAGTGTTCTTTCACTTGAATTTTCAAGAAAGAAAGTCTCAGGATGGGTGAACCTGTATTTCTGGATTCAAATCAATTAAATGACAGTTTCTGTCCCACAAGGTGCCTAAGGTCAAGGTTTCGACATCAGGCCTAGTCCACTACAATACTGAACCGAGTCGAACCATGCTGTACGGGTAATATAGGTACTAATGGAAAAGGGGCATTAGTAAAATTTATCAATCTAAGGAAACCAGCAGATTGAGTAAAATCTGTAATTGTGTGTTTGCACTCCTCTGTTATCAAATTATCATACAAATGGAGATAATTAAAACTGTTGGATTTAATTGAGATTTTCAAAAAGTAAAATAACCATGGGAGGCTCATGTAAACCTGATTTACCATTAAGTAAATTTAAATAAATATGGCTGCCACAGGGCAGCATGGTGGCATGTTAGGCTGATTGGTAACTCTAAATTGTCTCTAGGTGTGAGTGAGAGAGTGAATAGTTGTTTGTCTCGTTTGTCTCTATGTGGCCCTGTGATGGACTGGAGACCTTTCCATGGTGTACCCCGCCCTGGATTTGACTGGGAGCCAATGGAGAGAAGCTAAAACGTTGGTTACGTACTATAACCCCTGATTATATGAGTATAGGCGTAGCCCTTTAAGGCTGTCGCTGGTGGGTTTTATCCCGTCATGCAAAGTATCGCACTGAAAAAATTTAGTCCACGCCCACCTGTTGTGTAGGCTCCACCCGATCTGTATAAATTACGTTAAGAGCGGGTAATCGGCTCCCAAATAGCTTTTTCTTCAGCCATTTAGGAGCCAGTGAGGCCCGACACTTAAAGGGCTACGCCTATACTCAGAATCTGGGGTTACAGTACGTAACCAATGTTCTATTTCATATAGGCTTTGCCCTTTAAGGCTGTCGCTTGTGGGTTAAGGGCGAAGCAGATGTAGTCCTCGCCTCACTGGGTCCATTCGAACAACATAAGAAGCGCTCGCTTGCCCAAAAACAACATCTTGTCTCTCAGCTCCCCATGTGCGTAAATACACATTGCATAATTACGCACACCATGCACAGACGCACACTGCGTAATTTACACGTTCCGAGTGCATGAATGCCCCAGAAATGTTTTCAACAGAAAATAGGAGAGGCTGAAAAAGGCAGTGAACAGAGCAGATCTACGGCTCTTCAATATGAACAGATTAATAATAAATGAACTGATTATTAATCAATGAACTGATTGATGACAGTAGTCATGAACTGATTAATAACCATAGAACAAGAACAACAGTCATAAACTGTGACTGATAACAACATCTCACACTGTGAGATGTGAGTTTAAACGAGATTCCATGAAACAATATTCATTCTTTTAAGGCACTAAGAACAGAATGTGTCATGGAACGAGCCGTCACATCACGTAAATAGAAGCAAATAAATGAGCAGGATGTTGACCACATGATCGCAGTGCAAATATCCTGCATTGACATACCATTATGCAAAGCAGTCAAAGATGCAATACCTCTGGTCGAGTGTGCCCTGAGGTTGTCATGAGGCTCTAAATCGGATGCTCTGTAGGCTTCAGAAATGGCCTCACATAGCCAGTGTGACAGGCGCTGGGTGGATAACGGGCGACCTGCAGATGCATCTCTATAGTGCACAAACAAATGTTGAGTCTTACGCAATGCCGCCGTGTGTGTTACATAACACGTCAACGCACGTACAGGGCAGAGAAGATGGAAAGATGCTTCTTCTTCTGATTGTGGGGAGGAGGGAAAAAAAAAACCTCCAACGAAATTGCTCTTGATTTCAAGAGCTCGTGATGTTTTAGGCATAAAACTCTGGATTAGGCCTCAGATCAGCTGAGATGCCATCAGCCTTGTTATGAGACATGGCGGAGTGACAGAGAGGGCAGATAAATCACTTACCCTCTTAGCAGATGTTAAAGCCAGCCAGCAGGGCTGTTTAAAGAGACAAGAATTTAATTGGAACCTGATTCAGTAGCCCAAATGGAGCTTTGATCAGGGCTTGCAGGACCAGCATTAAATCCCACTGTGGAACAATTGGGCGTGAAACAGGCCTGCGTCTCTGTTCACCTTTTAAAAAACGCTTCATCAGCGGATAATTAAAAGCTGTTCTGTCCCCGAAAACATTCATGACAGGAAGAGATGGCTGCAGCGTACATTTTAATCGTGCTGAATGCCAGATTTTTGTCCATCAGCTGCTACAGAAAGGACAACATGCCACCTAGTGGACATGAGGTGGCCTCTACACCTTTCTCCGTACAACAGCGCTGAAAAGCTGTCCACTTTGATGTGTACATCACTGTGGTAGATGCAACACGTGAATCCTGGATCGTACGCACTACATCTTGAGAGAGACCCATCCTCTCTAAGCAGATCCGCTCAGCGGCCAGACTCAAAGGTGCTGGCCTATTTCTGGGTAACTCCTGATCGTTCCTCCCGCCTGGAGGAGAGCATCCTCCCTCCACGGCAGTTTCCATGGGGGCCCCGATAACAGGTGTCATAGAACTGGGAACCATGGGGCGTTCACATGCTCGGAAGCCACCAGGAGAGCTGTCAGTCCCTCCTCCTGCCTCCTGAACTCGGTTCAGAAACCGTGATATCAGAGGGAGTGGGGGAATGCGTAAAGAAGCATTTTGAGCCACAGGCTGTGAGCAAACGCGTCCACCCCTAGCAGTGTTTCGTCCCACGGGCTCAGTGAGAACCATAGTTGACATTGAGCATGTTGCAAACAGGACCACAGCCGCTTTGCTAAATTTCTGCCATGTCTGAGCCATCAGATCTGGATGGAGGATCCGGTCCCCGTGACGCGAACCGTCCCTGGACATCACATCTGCCCCCTGTCCAGAACACCGGGGATGTACACTGCTCTGATGGAGAGCAGATTTTGGTGTGCCCAACACAGCAAACTGTCTCACAATGTGTAACATTTGGGCTGAGAGCGCACCCCCCCTGCTGGTTATGTATGCAGCAGTCAGTTGCTGTCTGTGTGAATCAACACGATGATTCCGCAGCACAGAGGCAAAGTGTTGAATCACATTCAAAAACCATAACACTCCAAAAACATTTCTATGAGCTGCTGTGTGGGGTGGCCACAGCGCCCCCACAGCTCGAGAAATATATGTGCCTCTGTGAAGTCTGACACGTGTGACGTAAGTCTGCTGACGGAAACAGCTGTTATCACTCTGCCGGTTTCACGTGAGTTGCAATGCTGCCACCTGTCTGGAAAAGTGGGTCAGCATCAACAGATGTCCAGATAAAGCAGAATTCTCATCACTGCTCTGTGTGGTGGCTGCAGAGCGGCTAGACGCATTTTAAATGGAAATGTTGTCTCACAGTTCAAAATTGACAAAACTAAGATAAATCTCATCCATCTGGTACGTTTGGGACCAGGAAGTGACGAGAGTGGAATCCTGTGTTTTCCTCTCCTTCTGGGACCCTGGAAATTACATTTTTAATCAGAATTTCCTGAGCTTCTGCGAGGGGGAACAAGATCTGTTCTAGAGATGACAATAAATGTCTCTAGAGTTCCTCCGAATGGGGGTTTGAGCTGTACTACAACGTGAATCACCTGCTGATAACGGTTCATCCATCTATCTGGAGCGCACGCTCGCTGCCACTCCGCGTAACGTTCGGGAAGCGGGCACGCGTTTATGCTGCGTCACGTTATTAACGGACGCCAATCACCACCGTCATGTGTGCCTCACTCAGGCTGCGGGCTCAAATCCGTGCTGATGTGAGCTGGTGTGCACTGAGGGAAGGTGCTAGTGCCCCGAGCATGTGGAACCGGTTTAGGACTGCCGCGGTGCGTGGCGTTTCTATGCCGCGCACATGCTGCGGGCTCACATCTGTGCTGATGTGAGCTGGCGTGCGGTGAGGGAGAAAAAGCGTGTGCCCCCGAGCATGCGGGCCGTGTGCGGGCTGCCGATGCCGCGGCACCTCTGTGCTACACTCAGGCTGCAGGCTCACATCTGTGCTGATGTGAGCTGGCGTGCGCTGAGGGAAAGGTGCACGCCTCTGAGCATGCGGAACTTTGTAGATTTAGGACTGCCGCGGGTGCTTTTCTCAGGATGCGGGATCACATCCGTGCTGATGTGAGCTGGCGTGCGCCGAGGGAGACAGTGCACAGCTTAGGCTGATAGCAAGGATTTCCCACTGGACTCGGTCTACTGAAAACGTTCACTTTGACTGCTGTGTTGCTCACACGCGCATTTTGTCTGTTTTCTCGGGCTGCGGTGATTTAAACCCTGTTGGTGTACACCGGCCCACTTGTGTGTGGAGGATGTGTCAGGAAAAGCCGCTGTGAGGTTGTACGAACTGACAGACAGGCTGAAAACAGACACTTTAATTCCTGAATGATGTTTACATTTTATTCCAAAAACTCAAACCATCATTATGCACACACATCCTCTGCAATGAATCATTTTAAAACTTCTTTCCCATGAGCCCTGCAGCTTGTCGGGATGAGGAGGGCTGTACTCTGACGGGAGGGACTGGCGGCGGAGTGAGAAGACGCTGCTGCAGCTGAGGCATGTCACTGCTGTCTCGGCCATGGCACTCTTTCCAGCGGGCAAGAGGAGAGGTGCGACTTAATCAGATGGCGCACAGTCTCCGACACCTGCTCCAGCTTCAAAATTGGCTCCAAACAGCGCATCTGTCGTGATGGGGCCTTCCAGCGAGTCCATCTGCAGCTTCTCCGACAGGAAGGGGGAGTGACAAGCCAGGTGGACCGCTGAACCATTGTCATCCAGGCTGCAGTGCGAGACAAGGCAGACAGCAGACGAGGCACACAGGTTGAGGGTGACGTCAGACACCTGCAGAGGGAGCTCTTGTCTCCTCAGGCAGGTCTGTCCCTCCGGCCTCTGAGAAGCTGTACGTCAGTGGCGCACGTTATTGTTCGCTGCGGCCGCCTGGAACACATGCTGGTGAGCTCGGTTGGAGAGCGACGTCACCATCTGGTCATGCCTCCCCGGAGGTGCAGGACGCTGGTCCAACCTGGACATCTTTGCTCCAAGAGCTTCCGCCAAGCTTGGCTCTGAGGGGGCACTGAGGGAATTTCCGCTCAGTGAAACCCCTCCACTCTGGTGATGGGCGCGGATGTGGAAACCGGCGCTGTCAGTCTACCAGGTTCGGCTGCAGCCTCATTCCAGTAGGACGTCACTGCTGGGAAACGAAGCCAGATGGGATCAGGACGGCGAGCCGGGGTGGAGCCAAAAACCTTCTCGCCAGATCATCCGATCTGGGCGGGTGAAGGAGAGGGATGAAAAAAAAGTCCCTTCATGTCAGCCGCCTCCTGGATTATGCCGGGCAGCTCCAGAGGAGGGCACCGACGGCTGGGAGCGGTGTGGTCGCCGATGCGAAAAAGGTACCGGGGGGTGAGCATCCGCTCAGCCCCCCTCGTTTCGACACTACGCTCTCCAGGATGGAGTGAGCAGTGGAGGCTGCTGCTGACGTCGCCTGTCCCGGAGGAACCATTCGATTCGCTCCGAGATTCGGCGATAAAAGCAAAAAAGGGTCGATGGCGTTGTCCAGCGTGTATCAACCCGCCACTGAGAAATATTCCTCGGCGCTTACCTTGAAACAAGGCTGCTCGTCTGCTTCTCCTCGGTGAGTAGAACTCACCGGGATGGCAGGAGGTTGGCATGGCGGGACCACAGGCAGCCTTAACAAACTTCCCTTCTTCGTTCTTCTGACAGTGCTATTAGCTTGCTGAAGAAAAATGGGAGCCGATTACCCGCTCTTAACGTAATTTATACGGATCGGGTGGGGCCCACACAACAGGTGGGTGTGGACTAAATTATTTTGGTGCGATGCTTTGCATGACGGGATAAAACCCACCAGCGACAGCCTTAAAGGGCGAAGCCTATACGAAATAGAACTGAAGAAATATGATCCCTCCTACCAAATCCGGCCAAGACTCTGGCAGCAGCATTTTGGATCAGCTGAAGACGTTTTAAAGACATATTTGGACATCCAGCTAATAAACCATTGCAATAGTCCAGTCTAGACGTGACAAATGCATAGACCAGTTTTTCGGCATCATTTTTAGATAAGATGTTTCTAATTTTAACAATATTACGCAGGTGGAAGAAGGAGGTTCTAGTAATGTTTTTAATGTGGGGGATAAAAGACATGTCCTGATCAAAAATAACACCAAGATTTTTAACATTAGAGCTGGAGGACAGATTAATGCCATCTAAGGAGGGAGAAAAACTGAAAAATTTATTCCTAAGGTGTTCAGGTCCAAACACCAAAACCACTGTCTTGTCTGTGTTCAACAGGAGAAAATTAAGGGTAATCCAGGTTTTTATGTCAAGACATGCTTGTAGTCTAGCAGACATGAAAATGGCTCTAACTCAATCAATGTAGAAGATGTGCTAAAGTTTGATGTGGTAGTAGCTGAGAATGATCCCTAACACATACTCTGACCACCAACACATTTCATAAGATCTCCCAACATTGTATGTGCATACTGTAATTTAAAAGGTTTGACCAAATTGGGTGGCATGGTGGCTCAGTTGGTCGAGCTGTTGCCTCTCAGCAAGAAGGTCACCAGTTCATATTCCGGCCAGAGACCTTTCTGGGTGGAGTTTGCATTTTCTTTCTGTGTATGCGTGGGTTTTCTCCAGTTACTCCTGTTTCCTCCCAAAAACCAAAAGCATGCATGTTAGGCTGATAGGTAACTCTAAAATGTCCCTAGGTGTGAGTGAGAGAGTGAATGGTTGTTTGTCTCATTTGTCTCTGTGTCCCTGTGATGGACTGGAGACCGGTCCAGGGTGTCCCCCACTTCTTGCGCAGTGACAGCTGGATATAGGCACCAATGATCCCTGTGACACAAAAAGGAAGAAGTGGGTAAAAGATGATGGATGGATGGATGATCAAATTGGCTATATATCTATTATTATATACTAGTCCATGCATTTATTACATCCCAGCTGGACTACTGTAACTCACTTTATGTTGGGGTCAGTCAGGCTTCACTTTCACATCTCCAGCTCATACAAAATGCAGCAGCTAGGCTTTTAACAGGAACTCGCAGGTTTGAGCACATTACTCCGGTTCTGTCCTCCCTTCACTGGCTTCCTGTGCATGTCAGAATCAATTTTAAAATCCTCCTGCTGACATTCAAGTGCATTAACGGCCTTGCACCCTCATACCTCTCTGACTTTCTTCATCCTCATGCTCCTTCTTGGGCCTTGAGATCATTAGACCAGCTGCTTTTGGCCGTACCAAAAACCAGCTGAAGCTCAGAGGAGATCGAGCATTTTCAGTCGTGGGCCCTAAACTCTGGAACAATCTGCCCATCAACACTCGACAGGCCACCTCAGTCTCTGCTTTTAAAACTCTCCTAAAAACACATCTGTACTCACTGACATTTAACACAGGGTGATCGGATTTAGATCTAGTTTTTCATTGATGCTGATTCTGTTCATGCTTTTGTTATTATTCCTATTTAACACAAGGTCATCAGATCTGATTTAGTATTTTATTGTTTCTGACTGAGTTTATGCTTTTTGTTATTATTTCCTTGACTTTTGACACAATGTGATCTGATTTAGTATTTCAGTGTTTCTAATTATGTTTTCGGTTTTATATTTTTTTCCATGTGCTGTAAATATATCTTGTTACTTTTTATTTGATGTTGTGATATTTTTGTTAAGCACTTTGGTAACAGTTTCTGTTTTAAATGTGCTCTATAAATAAATCTGACTTGACTTGACTTATTTCTCAACATAAAATGATTTTAATTTAAAACGCTGGAATGAGTTTTGTGTCTGACTTTTGGTGAATGTTAACACCTTTAGACATGAACTCAGCATGGGAAGTTCAGCTAATAATAAAACTGACAGCAGTGGGAGGTTCATGCATCAACAAAGTTGCAAGTTGGTGCAGTCTACCTCATGGGGGTCTATTTTCATACTACATAATTCTTCTATTCAAAAATGAGAAATAAAGTTTGAAATGTATGATTGTATGTAATATGAAAATTCAACCCTCACATGTTTTTACTTTATTGGAGGGGGTCAGCTTCTTAATTAGGGGAGTCAAACCCTCTCATTCATTGTGTAACATTAATCAAGACAGCAGGTAATAATATCTCTAAGAACTTGAGGTCTGCTGCAGCCTGCTCTGACTTCCTGGTTGTGAATGGACCTGACAGTCATCTCCTAAAACAGAATTCTGAGGGAATTAAGTCAGAATTCAGTCTAAAGAATATTTTCCACTGTGGCCCTAATCCTCTTCCATACCCCCCCC
>NW_023618761.1:13974-16844 GCF_014905685.2 Nematolebias whitei
CCCCCCCCCCCCCCCCAATTTATATGCCTTATTTCAAGATGAAGCAGTTCTGCTGGGCTTGGGCAAATAAAGGTTTTATTTGATTTATTATTTTTTCCATGTAATTTTTTTTCGTTTGTTTTACTAAAGGTGAGATGGATTTTTTTTGTACTCAAATTAATCAAAATCATTAATTAATCATTCATATCATAATCTATTTACTGGGTAAAATTAATTATCTTTGAAAAAAGGTTTGTCCAGATTTGTTTAACTTTATCCCATATATGTTTAATGTTTACATGAAATTGTACTACCAGCATTTGTACTAGTGCTTAATGTATTCTTAGTTTGGCATATTTCTTAGGTCATATCTTAGATCTTATTACTGTTTTTCTTTACAATTTATACTTTTGTTGGAGGTAACTGGGACCCTGTGTACACAATTTTGTTCCACCACATGTACCACATATAGTGCGAACGACATATAAACTTTGACATTGACTTTGAAATTTTCACCTTTTGTTGAACTAGGCTTTCGAATTCAACGAGTTATTGTTTCATGTACAACAGAAAAAATGTATTTTTCTGAAGCTCCATCCATCCATCCATTATCTTTACCCGCTTATTCCATTTTGGGTCATGGGGGTTGCTGGTGCCCATGTCCAGCAATCACTGTGCGAGGGGCAGGGTACACCCTGGACGGGTCGCAAGTCCATCACAGGGACACATAAGGCTGGTATCCACAGGTCTGGTTCTTGTTGTAGCCTGTTGTGTCCGGTTCTAGTGGGACCTCTATTTTTGTGTCTCCACTTTGCCTATAGTTCCCGTTTAGTGGGCGGATTGTTCACCTCTAGTGGGCGGATTATTAATATCAACGCACCTTACCACCTGGTGGCGGTAGTGCTACATTAAGCTCTTTTCTAAGCACCACTAACATGTATTAGAAGAAGAGCTGGAAAACAACACACAACCAAAATGGATGACGTCGATGAACTTGAAGCAGAACCAGCCGCACAGCCCGTCCTGGTCGCTGTCCCACAAGATGGAGAGCAGGGCCGAGGTGTCAGAGATGCTCTGATGGAGTACCTCATGAGCTGTAACTTATCCTAATTCCACCCCTTAATATTTTTTACCTCCCCAGCCTTCCTTAGATACAAGTGAACGTTAAAGTGTTGATTTGAAAATAAACATGGATTAATAATTATTCTTGTTTGTTTAATGTACAGACATGCCTTATTACCAGGTTCGTGTAAAAATGGCAAAACAAACACTGCTGCTGTGCTTCTATCACATATGCTGCGTTTTTTAGTGGCTGTAGTTTTAGAAAAACTGTATACTCCTTAATTTTTGTTTTTAACAAAGAACCAAAACCTACAACAAGAACTTTATATTTGTTTATGCATATATACATTCATCTATTTTAATATATATATATATATATATATATATATATATATATATATATATATATATATATATATATATATATTAAAATAGATGAATGTATATATGCATAAACAAATATAAAGTTCTTGTTGTAGGTTTTGGTTCTTTGTTAAAAACAAAAATTAAGGAGTATACAGTTTTTCTAAAACTACAGCCACTAAAAAACGCAGCATATGTGATAGAAGCACAGCAGCAGTGTTTGTTTTGCCATTTTTACACGAACCTGGTAATAAGGCATGTCTGTACATTAAACAAACAAGAATAATTATTAATCCATGTTTATTTTCAAATCAACACTTTAACGTTCACTTGTATCTAAGGAAGGCTGGGGAGGTAAAAAATATTAAGGGGTGGAATTAGGATAAGTTACAGCTCATGAGGTACTCCATCAGAGCATCTCTGACACCTCGGCCCTGCTCTCCATCTTGCGGGACAGCGACCAGGACGGGCTGTGCGGCTGGTTCTACTTCAAGTTCATCGACGTCATCCATTTTGGTTGTGTGTTGTTTTCCAGCTCTTCTTCTAATACATGTTAGTGGTGCTTAGAAAAGAGCTTAATGTAGCACTACCGCCACCAGGTGGTAAGGTGCGTTGATATTAATAATCCGCCCACTAGAGGTGAACAATCCGCCCACTAAACGGGAACTATAGGCAAAGTGGAGACACAAAAATAGAGGTCCCACTAGAACCGGACACAACAGGCTACAACAAGAACCAGACCTGTGGATACCAGCCTTATGTGTCCCTGTGATGGACTTGCGACCCGTCCAGGGTGTACCCTGCCCCTCGCACAGTGATTGCTGGACATGGGCACCAGCAACCCCCATGACCCAAAATGGAATAAGCGGGTAAAGATAATGGATGGATGGATGGAGCTTCAGAAAAATACATTTTTTCTGTTGTACATGAAACAATAACTCGTTGAATTCGAAAGCCTAGTTCAACAAAAGGTGAAAATTTCAAAGTCAATGTCAAAGTTTATATGTCGTTCGCACTATATGTGGTACATGTGGTGGAACAAAATTGTGTACACAGGGTCCCAGTTACCTCCAACAAAAGTATAAATTGTAAAGAAAAACAGTAATAAGATCTAAGATATGACCTAAGAAATATGCCAAACTAAGAATACATTAAGCACTAGTACAAATGCTGGTAGTACAATTTCATGTAAACATTAAACATATATGGGATAAAGTTAAACAAATCTGGACAAACCTTTTTTCAAAGATAATTAATTTTACCCAGTAAATAGATTATGATATGAATGATTAATTAATGATTTTGATTAATTTGAGTACAAAAAAAATCCATCTCACCTTTAGTAAAACAAACGAAAAAAAATTACATGGAAAAAATAATAAATCAAATAAAACCTTTATTTGCCCAAGCCCAGCAGAACTGCTTCATCTTGAAATAAGGCATATAAATTGGGGGGGGGGGGGGGG
>NW_023618761.1:16944-29513 GCF_014905685.2 Nematolebias whitei
GGGGGGGGTATGGAAGAGGATTAGGGCCACAGTGGAAAATATTCTTTAGACTGAATTCTGACTTAATTCCCTCAGAATTCTGTTTTAGGAGATGACTGTCAGGTCCATTCACAACCAGGAAGTCAGAGCAGGCTGCAGCAGACCTCAAGTTCTTAGAGATATTATTACCTGCTGTCTTGATTAATGTTACACAATGAATGAGAGGGTTTGACTCCCCTAATTAAGAAGCTGACCCCCTCCAATAAAGTAAAAACATGTGAGGGTTGAATTTTCATATTACATACAATCATACATTTCAAACTTTATTTCTCATTTTTGAATAGAAGAATTATGTAGTATGAAAATAGACCCCCATGAGGTAGACTGCACCAACTTGCAACTTTGTTGATGCATGAACCTCCCACTGCTGTCAGTTTTATTATTAGCTGAACTTCCCATGCTGAGTTCATGTCTAAAGGTGTTAACATTCACCAAAAGTCAGACACAAAACTCATTCCAGCGTTTTAAATTAAAATCATTTTATGTTGAGAAATAAGTCAAGTCAAGTCAGATTTATTTATAGAGCACATTTAAAACAGAAACTGTTACCAAAGTGCTTAACAAAAATATCACAACATCAAATAAAAAGTAACAAGATATATTTACAGCACATGGAAAAAAATATAAAACCGAAAACATAATTAGAAACACTGAAATACTAAATCAGATCACATTGTGTCAAAAGTCAAGGAAATAATAACAAAAAGCATAAACTCAGTCAGAAACAATAAAATACTAAATCAGATCTGATGACCTTGTGTTAAATAGGAATAATAACAAAAGCATGAACAGAATCAGCATCAATGAAAAACTAGATCTAAATCCGATCACCCTGTGTTAAATGTCAGTGAGTACAGATGTGTTTTTAGGAGAGTTTTAAAAGCAGAGACTGAGGTGGCCTGTCGAGTGTTGATGGGCAGATTGTTCCAGAGTTTAGGGCCCACGACTGAAAATGCTCGATCTCCTCTGAGCTTCAGCTGGTTTTTGGTACGGCCAAAAGCAGCTGGTCTAATGATCTCAAGGCCCAAGAAGGAGCATGAGGATGAAGAAAGTCAGAGAGGTATGAGGGTGCAAGGCCGTTAATGCACTTGAATGTCAGCAGGAGGATTTTAAAATTGATTCTGACATGCACAGGAAGCCAGTGAAGGGAGGACAGAACCGGAGTAATGTGCTCAAACCTGCGAGTTCCTGTTAAAAGCCTAGCTGCTGCATTTTGTATGAGCTGGAGATGTGAAAGTGAAGCCTGACTGACCCCAACATAAAGTGAGTTACAGTAGTCCAGCTGGGATGTAATAAATGCATGGACTAGTATATAATAATAGATATATAGCCAATTTGATCATCCATCCATCCATCATCTTTTACCCACTTCTTCCTTTTTGTGTCACAGGGATCATTGGTGCCTATATCCAGCTGTCACTGCGCAAGAAGTGGGGGACACCCTGGACCGGTCTCCAGTCCATCACAGGGACACAGAGACAAATGAGACAAACAACCATTCACTCTCTCACTCACACCTAGGGACATTTTAGAGTTACCTATCAGCCTAACATGCATGCTTTTGGTTTTTGGGAGGAAACAGGAGTAACTGGAGAAAACCCACGCATACACAGAAAGAAAATGCAAACTCCACCCAGAAAGGTCTCTGGCCGGAATATGAACTGGTGACCTTCTTGCTGAGAGGCAACAGCTCGACCAACTGAGCCACCATGCCACCCAATTTGGTCAAACCTTTTAAATTACAGTATGCACATACAATGTTGGGAGATCTTATGAAATGTGTTGGTGGTCAGAGTATGTGTTAGGGATCATTCTCAGCTACTACCACATCAAACTTTAGCACATCTTCTACATTGATTGAGTTAGAGCCATTTTCATGTCTGCTAGACTACAAGCATGTCTTGACATAAAAACCTGGATTACCCTTAATTTTCTCCTGTTGAACACAGACAAGACAGTGGTTTTGGTGTTTGGACCTGAACACCTTAGGAATAAATTTTTCAGTTTTTCTCCCTCCTTAGATGGCATTAATCTGTCCTCCAGCTCTAATGTTAAAAATCTTGGTGTTATTTTTGATCAGGACATGTCTTTTATCCCCCACATTAAAAACATTACTAGAACCTCCTTCTTCCACCTGCGTAATATTGTTAAAATTAGAAACATCTTATCTAAAAATGATGCCGAAAAACTGGTCTATGCATTTGTCACGTCTAGACTGGACTATTGCAATGGTTTATTAGCTGGATGTCCAAATATGTCTTTAAAACGTCTTCAGCTGATCCAAAATGCTGCTGCCAGAGTCTTGGCCGGATTTGGTAGGAGGGATCATATTTCTTCAGTTCTATTTCGTATAGGCTTCGCCCTTTAAGGCTGTCGCTGGTGGGTTTTATCCCGTCATGCAAAGCATCGCACCAAAATAATTTAGTCCACACCCACCTGTTGTGTGGGCCCCACCCGATCCGTATAAATTACGTTAAGAGCGGGTAATCGGCTCCCATTTTTCTTCAGCAAGCTAATAGCACTGTCAGAAGAACGAAGAAGGGAAGTTTGTTAAGGCTGCCTGTGGTCCCGCCATGCCAACCTCCTGCCATCCCGGTGAGTTCTACTCACCGAGGAGAAGCAGACGAGCAGCCTTGTTTCAAGGTAAGCGCCGAGGAATATTTCTCAGTGGCGGGTTGATACACGCTGGACAACGCCATCGACCCTTTTTTGCTTTTATCGCCGAATCTCGGAGCGAATCGAATGGTTCCTCCGGGACAGGCGACGTCAGCAGCAGCCTCCACTGCTCACTCCATCCTGGAGAGCGTAGTGTCGAAACGAGGGGGGCTGAGCGGATGCTCACCCCCCGGTACCTTTTTCGCATCGGCGACCACACCGCTCCCAGCCGTCGGTGCCCTCCTCTGGAGCTGCCCGGCATAATCCAGGAGGCGGCTGACATGAAGGGACTTTTTTTTCATCCCTCTCCTTCACCCGCCCAGATCGGATGATCTGGCGAGAAGGTTTTTGGCTCCACCCCGGCTCGCCGTCCTGATCCCATCTGGCTTCGTTTCCCAGCAGTGACGTCCTACTGGAATGAGGCTGCAGCCGAACCTGGTAGACTGACAGCGCCGGTTTCCACATCCGCGCCCATCACCAGAGTGGAGGGGTTTCACTGAGCGGAAATTCCCTCAGTGCCCCCTCAGAGCCAAGCTTGGCGGAAGCTCTTGGAGCAAAGATGTCCAGGTTGGACCAGCGTCCTGCACCTCCGGGGAGGCATGACCAGATGGTGACGTCGCTCTCCAACCGAGCTCACCAGCATGTGTTCCAGGCGGCCGCAGCGAACAATAACGTGCGCCACTGACGTACAGCTTCTCAGAGGCCGGAGGGACAGACCTGCCTGAGGAGACAAGAGCTCCCTCTGCAGGTGTCTGACGTCACCCTCAACCTGTGTGCCTCGTCTGCTGTCTGCCTTGTCTCGCACTGCAGCCTGGATGACAATGGTTCAGCGGTCCACCTGGCTTGTCACTCCCCCTTCCTGTCGGAGAAGCTGCAGATGGACTCGCTGGAAGGCCCCATCACGACAGATGCGCTGTTTGGAGCCAATTTTGAAGCTGGAGCAGGTGTCGGAGACTGTGCGCCATCTGATTAAGTCGCACCTCTCCTCTTGCCCGCTGGAAAGAGTGCCATGGCCGAGACAGCAGTGACATGCCTCAGCTGCAGCAGCGTCTTCTCACTCCGCCGCCAGTCCCTCCCGTCAGAGTACAGCCCTCCTCATCCCGACAAGCTGCAGGGCTCATGGGAAAGAAGTTTTAAAATGATTCATTGCAGAGGATGTGTGTGCATAATGATGGTTTGAGTTTTTGGAATAAAATGTAAACATCATTCAGGAATTAAAGTGTCTGTTTTCAGCCTGTCTGTCAGTTCGTACAACCTCACAGCGGCTTTTCCTGACACATCCTCCACACACAAGTGGGCCGGTGTACACCAACAGGGTTTAAATCACCGCAGCCCGAGAAAACAGACAAAATGCGCGTGTGAGCAACACAGCAGTCAAAGTGAACGTTTTCAGTAGACCGAGTCCAGTGGGAAATCCTTGCTATCAGCCTAAGCTGTGCACTGTCTCCCTCGGCGCACGCCAGCTCACATCAGCACGGATGTGATCCCGCATCCTGAGAAAAGCACCCGCGGCAGTCCTAAATCTACAAAGTTCCGCATGCTCAGAGGCGTGCACCTTTCCCTCAGCGCACGCCAGCTCACATCAGCACAGATGTGAGCCTGCAGCCTGAGTGTAGCACAGAGGTGCCGCGGCATCGGCAGCCCGCACACGGCCCGCATGCTCGGGGGCACACGCTTTTTCTCCCTCACCGCACGCCAGCTCACATCAGCACAGATGTGAGCCCGCAGCATGTGCGCGGCATAGAAACGCCACGCACCGCGGCAGTCCTAAACCGGTTCCACATGCTCGGGGCACTAGCACCTTCCCTCAGTGCACACCAGCTCACATCAGCACGGATTTGAGCCCGCAGCCTGAGTGAGGCACACATGACGGTGGTGATTGGCGTCCGTTAATAACGTGACGCAGCATAAACGCGTGCCCGCTTCCCGAACGTTACGCGGAGTGGCAGCGAGCGTGCGCTCCAGATAGATGGATGAACCGTTATCAGCAGGTGATTCACGTTGTAGTACAGCTCAAACCCCCATTCGGAGGAACTCTAGAGACATTTATTGTCATCTCTAGAACAGATCTTGTTCCCCCTCGCAGAAGCTCAGGAAATTCTGATTAAAAATGTAATTTCCAGGGTCCCAGAAGGAGAGGAAAACACAGGATTCCACTCTCGTCACTTCCTGGTCCCAAACGTACCAGATGGATGAGATTTATCTTAGTTTTGTCAATTTTGAACTGTGAGACAACATTTCCATTTAAAATGCGTCTAGCCGCTCTGCAGCCACCACACAGAGCAGTGATGAGAATTCTGCTTTATCTGGACATCTGTTGATGCTGACCCACTTTTCCAGACAGGTGGCAGCATTGCAACTCACGTGAAACCGGCAGAGTGATAACAGCTGTTTCCGTCAGCAGACTTACGTCACACGTGTCAGACTTCACAGAGGCACATATATTTCTCGAGCTGTGGGGGCGCTGTGGCCACCCCACACAGCAGCTCATAGAAATGTTTTTGGAGTGTTATGGTTTTTGAATGTGATTCAACACTTTGCCTCTGTGCTGCGGAATCATCGTGTTGATTCACACAGACAGCAACTGACTGCTGCATACATAACCAGCAGGGGGGGTGCGCTCTCAGCCCAAATGTTACACATTGTGAGACAGTTTGCTGTGTTGGGCACACCAAAATCTGCTCTCCATCAGAGCAGTGTACATCCCCGGTGTTCTGGACAGGGGGCAGATGTGATGTCCAGGGACGGTTCGCGTCACGGGGACCGGATCCTCCATCCAGATCTGATGGCTCAGACATGGCAGAAATTTAGCAAAGCGGCTGTGGTCCTGTTTGCAACATGCTCAATGTCAACTATGGTTCTCACTGAGCCCGTGGGACGAAACACTGCTAGGGGTGGACGCGTTTGCTCACAGCCTGTGGCTCAAAATGCTTCTTTACGCATTCCCCCACTCCCTCTGATATCACGGTTTCTGAACCGAGTTCAGGAGGCAGGAGGAGGGACTGACAGCTCTCCTGGTGGCTTCCGAGCATGTGAACGCCCCATGGTTCCCAGTTCTATGACACCTGTTATCGGGGCCCCCATGGAAACTGCCGTGGAGGGAGGATGCTCTCCTCCAGGCGGGAGGAACGATCAGGAGTTACCCAGAAATAGGCCAGCACCTTTGAGTCTGGCCGCTGAGCGGATCTGCTTAGAGAGGATGGGTCTCTCTCAAGATGTAGTGCGTACGATCCAGGATTCACGTGTTGCATCTACCACAGTGATGTACACATCAAAGTGGACAGCTTTTCAGCGCTGTTGTACGGAGAAAGGTGTAGAGGCCACCTCATGTCCACTAGGTGGCATGTTGTCCTTTCTGTAGCAGCTGATGGACAAAAATCTGGCATTCAGCACGATTAAAATGTACGCTGCAGCCATCTCTTCCTGTCATGAATGTTTTCGGGGACAGAACAGCTTTTAATTATCCGCTGATGAAGCGTTTTTTAAAAGGTGAACAGAGACGCAGGCCTGTTTCACGCCCAATTGTTCCACAGTGGGATTTAATGCTGGTCCTGCAAGCCCTGATCAAAGCTCCATTTGGGCTACTGAATCAGGTTCCAATTAAATTCTTGTCTCTTTAAACAGCCCTGCTGGCTGGCTTTAACATCTGCTAAGAGGGTAAGTGATTTATCTGCCCTCTCTGTCACTCCGCCATGTCTCATAACAAGGCTGATGGCATCTCAGCTGATCTGAGGCCTAATCCAGAGTTTTATGCCTAAAACATCACGAGCTCTTGAAATCAAGAGCAATTTCGTTGGAGGTTTTTTTTTTCCCTCCTCCCCACAATCAGAAGAAGAAGCATCTTTCCATCTTCTCTGCCCTGTACGTGCGTTGACGTGTTATGTAACACACACGGCGGCATTGCGTAAGACTCAACATTTGTTTGTGCACTATAGAGATGCATCTGCAGGTCGCCCGTTATCCACCCAGCGCCTGTCACACTGGCTATGTGAGGCCATTTCTGAAGCCTACAGAGCATCCGATTTAGAGCCTCATGACAACCTCAGGGCACACTCGACCAGAGGTATTGCATCTTTGACTGCTTTGCATAATGGTATGTCAATGCAGGATATTTGCACTGCGATCATGTGGTCAACATCCTGCTCATTTATTTGCTTCTATTTACGTGATGTGACGGCTCGTTCCATGACACATTCTGTTCTTAGTGCCTTAAAAGAATGAATATTGTTTCATGGAATCTCGTTTAAACTCACATCTCACAGTGTGAGATGTTGTTATCAGTCACAGTTTATGACTGTTGTTCTTGTTCTATGGTTATTAATCAGTTCATGACTACTGTCATCAATCAGTTCATTGATTAATAATCAGTTCATTTATTATTAATCTGTTCATATTGAAGAGCCGTAGATCTGCTCTGTTCACTGCCTTTTTCAGCCTCTCCTATTTTCTGTTGAAAACATTTCTGGGGCATTCATGCACTCGGAACGTGTAAATTACGCAGTGTGCGTCTGTGCATGGTGTGCGTAATTATGCAATGTGTATTTACGCACATGGGGAGCTGAGAGACAAGATGTTGTTTTTGGGCAAGCGAGCGCTTCTTATGTTGTTCGAATGGACCCAGTGAGGCGAGGACTACATCTGCTTCGCCCTTAACCCACAAGCGACAGCCTTAAAGGGCAAAGCCTATATGAAATAGAACATTGGTTACGTACTGTAACCCCAGATTCTGAGTATAGGCGTAGCCCTTTAAGTGTCGGGCCTCACTGGCTCCTAAATGGCTGAAGAAAAAGCTATTTGGGAGCCGATTACCCGCTCTTAACGTAATTTATACAGATCGGGTGGAGCCTACACAACAGGTGGGCGTGGACTAAATTTTTTCAGTGCGATACTTTGCATGACGGGATAAAACCCACCAGCGACAGCCTTAAAGGGCTACGCCTATACTCATATAATCAGGGGTTATAGTACGTAACCAACGTTTTAGCTTCTCTCCATTGGCTCCCAGTCAAATCCAGGGCGGGGTACACCATGGAAAGGTCTCCAGTCCATCACAGGGCCACATAGAGACAAACGAGACAAACAACTATTCACTCTCTCACTCACACCTAGAGACAATTTAGAGTTACCAATCAGCCTAACATGCCACCATGCTGCCCTGTGGCAGCCATATTTATTTAAATTTACTTAATGGTAAATCAGGTTTACATGAGCCTCCCATGGTTATTTTACTTTTTGAAAATCTCAATTAAATCCAACAGTTTTAATTATCTCCATTTGTATGATAATTTGATAACAGAGGAGTGCAAACACACAATTACAGATTTTACTCAATCTGCTGGTTTCCTTAGATTGATAAATTTTACTAATGCCCCTTTTCCATTAGTACCTATATTACCCGTACAGCATGGTTCGACTCGGTTCAGTATTGTAGTGGACTAGGCCTGATGTCGAAACCTTGACCTTAGGCACCTTGTGGGACAGAAACTGTCATTTAATTGATTTGAATCCAGAAATACAGGTTCACCCATCCTGAGACTTTCTTTCTTGAAAATTCAAGTGAAAGAACACTCTCTTTTCTAATATCATTACTGTTTTACAAATGTTTGATAATCAAAGTGTTTTAGTTCAAACATTTGAGATGTTGCAGTGAACTAATCATTTTTAATTAACTGTGAAAACAGTAACAATGATTTTTTAATCCTCATGCAAAGTTAGAATTCATGTTAAGGCCTGTTACAGAGTAATTATGCATTTTCTGATTTTCTGTCTTTGAATGAGCAGTGTACGTTTGTTCCAAGGTCGGAGCCGAAGCAGACAAGTGTTGGAACAACTGTCTTGTTTTTAAATCCTCTCAGACGTAAACAGAGAAGTTGGCACCTGTTTCTCCAAACTCGCCCAAACATTTCTCTCGCCTATCTGAAAACATTTTCAATCTGTTCCATAACATTCTTGCTGTTTTCTGACTTCTAGTAACCTTTACGTCACAAAACACACCCCTGTCTGGTCGACATTGACCAATAAGAAAACTCCCAAATGAACCGGAAATAGAGCCCTTTAAAATGTCGGTACTTCCTAGTTCTCTGGTTGTTCTGTGAGTTGCCGTTGGAGTCGGGCTGGAGAGTTTGCAGCTCCAGTCGTTTGGGAGAACAGAAGTCCAGCCATGATAAGGCTCTTCCGAGATTGGGATTATAACATCTTCCACCTCTGAGTGGAACTCGGACGAACCCCACTCATGTGAGGTCCACTGGCTGAGGTGAACTTGTGTCAGACGGAATATCGTCACTACTTCGGACGAGTCACAGCCATCCTATGGAGACGCTGGACAGGTAGCGTTAACTGGAACTCCGTATCCGCTGATTCATCTTCAGAGAGGTAACGAGTCAAGTTCACTACCGAGCGTACCGAGGAAAGCTGGGTTCAAATGGAGAGTGTCGTTTCTGGTCAACACTCTCCCTCACACACCATCTTTTACTCCCTTTAAACTTCATTTTCCATCTTTAAATTCTTCTATCAAGTAGAAATCATTCCAGATATTTTAGAAATGTCTGTGTAAAGTCTTCCAATCACCGCCGTGTGGTTGATCATAATTGTACAGCTTGCTGATTAATTATGTTGTTATTTTCATATTTTGCCAAATTAATGTAAATGTTTGATGTTAAACTTTGATTCTGTAAATAAATGACCACATTCATTTTGATGGGTCAAAGATAAATAACGTCTCACGTTACATTTTATTAAATTCAATGCACGTTATATACAGTCCAGAAAAATGAAAGAACTCGTTTAATTTATGAATATATCATGCATATGTTCATCTACAGTATGATACATGTTGGGTTTCCATTATGCTTTCAGTACGGTTCCAGAGTGTGGGTTTCAAATTGATGTCACGCACCTTACCATCTGGTGGCAGTAAAGCTCTCAGTATACTCCCGTGTACGTCCGTTCACACGTACATACACGTGCACTGTAAGCAGAGGGTTCAGACTTCGTACTCGAGCATACACCCTGAGCAGCTGCAGAGCAGCTTCACAGACAAGGGGCGTTTACCTTCGGGACAACTGAGGTTGCCGATTGGTCATTTGCTGACATGCCTTCTGGATTGATTGACAGGTCGGAAAAAAGAAAATAAACGAGCGCTGGCAGCTCAGCCACAGCGGTGTTCTGTGTTTATATGTTGTTAATAAAAAGATCTAAAAGATAGTTAAAAAAACAGGGAGCGCTGGCTCTGCGCAGCCCACACATCAGACCAGCTCACGCAGCCATGCTGGACATGAGTTTAATTCGTTCGTGACAAATTCCTTAATTTCTCACCATTTCAGTCCTGGCATCAACGGAGGAGGAAGAGATCACTTGCCTCTTGGCAAAAACAAAACAAAAGAAAAGGCCAGATCAGGGATGAAGAAGGGGATTTAATACATTGGTGTTGCATAAAAAACAGTCCGTCGCCGGGCCGTTTATTGTGCGACACCGCGTACGTGTATGCAGTCGTAAAAATTGAGCTTTGCACGGACATGCCCTGGGGACTCGTACCTCCGCTTACGTATGTGCGTACCTCTGCATTTGGACGTATGCGGGAGTATACTGGGGGCTTAAGACCTTGAAACAGGTTTCAGTACAGGGTGAGAATTTATTTTGAAGTTTCTGGTAAATTAAAAATAAGTCAAAGTTAAGTCAAAGTCAACTTTATTGTCAAAACTGCAATATGTACAGGACTTACACAGGATTTAAATCTCATTACTCTCAGACCCCTGGTGCAACAATAACCATTAAACATTAAGCATTTAATAAACATTTGTATAAAATGAAACAATAAAAGTATGATCCTATCCTAAAATGTAAGTATAGCAATATAAATATAAAAATTATATCTATAAGTATGAAGGTCCTGACATTGACGTTTGAAGTAAAGTGACAAAGCAACATATGAAGTGAATGTACACAGTATACTGTATGTATGAAGTCTTGATACTGATATAAAGGTAAAATGACATATGCAATATGCTATAGGCAAGTAAAAAATATAAACAATACTGCAAATTGAATAAGCACATGAGTGTGTGTTGAGTGTATAACCCGTTTTTAATGATGCAGATTTCAGTGTTAACATTTTTGTGTTGTGTGGAAATGTGTGAAAGTTTTGTGTTAAGGCGTTACAAGAGGATGGGGAGGCAAAGCAGGCAGAGAGTTTAGCATCCTGACCTCCTGATTAACAGAGCTGTCTCTCAGTCTGCTAGTTCGAGCCTGGAGATTCAGCAGTCTGCTCCCTGATGGCAGCAGGCTGAAGAAGCTGTGTAGTGGGTGTGAAGGATTGCCCGCCACGCAGAGGGCTTTCCGAGTGAGGCGGGTACTGTGTAAGTCATGTAGTGAGGGGAAGGAGGTGCTGACGATCTTCTCAGCTGCTCTCACGATGCGCTGGAGGGTCTTGTGGCAGGATGCAGTACATGCACCAAACCACACCGTGATACAGCTGGTCAGGACGCTCTCTATGACACCCCTGTAGAAGGTGCACATGATGGGGGTTGGAGCTCCATCTCTTTTCAGCTTGCAGAGAAAGTATAGGCGCTGGTGAGCCTTCTTGGCCAGTGATGCTGTGTTCCTGCTCCAGGACAGGTCCTCTGATACGTGCACTCCCAGGAACTTGGCACTGCTCACGCTCTCCACAGTAGTACCGTTGATGGTCAGAGGAGCATGCTGGGCATGCATATTCCTGAAGTCTACAACAATCTCCTTTGTCTTATCCACATTCAGAGAGAGATTTTTGTGTCTGCACCACAAGGCCAGGCGACTCACCTCATTCCTGTAGTCTGTCTCATTGTTGTTGCTGATGAGACCCACCACAGTCATATCGTCCGCAAACTTGTAGAAGTAATTGGAGCTGTATGATGGTGTGCAGTCATTTGTCAGCAGGGTGAATAGAAGGGAGCTCAGCACGCATCCTAGTGGAGCCCCCGTATTCAATGTGATGGTGCTGGATGTGTTACTTTCGACCCATACTGCCTGTGGTGTCCTGGTCAGGAAGACTAGCAGCCAGTTACACAATGAGGTGTTCAGCCCCAGACTGTCCAGTTTAAGGATGAGCTTTTGGGGAATGATGGTGTTGAATGCCTATCTGAAGTCAATGAAGAGCATTCTAACATAAGAGTCCTTAGTGTCTAGATGTGTGAGGGCCATGTGGAGGGCAGAGGAGATGGCATCGTTGGTCGAATGATTAGGCCGATATGCAAACTGGAAAGGATCCAGGGAGGCAGGAAGGATGGATTTTGATGTGTTTCATGACTAGTTGTTCGAAGCACTTCATCAGGATGGGGTGAGTGCCACCAGACAATAGTCATTTAGGCAGGAGGGTGGTGCCTTCTTTGAGACAGGGATGATGGTGGTAGTTTTGAAACAGGTGGGGGCGATGGCTTGACTCAGTGAGATGCTAAAAATATCTGTGAAGACAGCTGCAAGTTCCCATGCACAGTCCCTCAGCACACGACCAGATATGTTGTCAGGACCAGGAGCTTTCTGAGCATTGATCTTGATGAATGATGGTCTTACGCTGTCCGGGGACAGCATCAGCACCTGGTCATTGGGAGAGGGGGACATTTCTGTGCAGGTGTAGTATGACATATGCTACATATATTCATACATTTTTCACGAGTTCTTCATCTTTCTGACTGTGTAAATGTCGTGCGTTGAGTTTAACAAAAATGTAACGAGAGAGACGTTAATTATCTTTGACCCATCAAATGAATGCGGTCATTTATTTGCAGAATCAAAGTTTAACATCACACATTTACATTAATTTGGCAGAATATGAAAACAATAACAATGCTAGTTTCACAGAAAGTTGGAACAATACGGAGATTGTCCTCACTTCTCAGCAGAAC
>NW_023618762.1:0-29502 GCF_014905685.2 Nematolebias whitei
AGAAGGTTGAAAATATGCCTGTTTATGGCTAATAGCTTGTCCAGCTACGATGTGGATTCGCACCATTAGGTTAATCACCTGAGGTGGTACTGTGGTGGTTTGGTTGTTAGCAACCTGGCAGGCCTCTGGAATGGTCTGCCCAGCCTTAAGGTTTGCTGTGTCTAGCACAGGAGGATCCTTTGAGGCTGGTTTTAGGGACCACAGCACCTCGTTGATGGTGTCCACATGGACACCCAACCTTACCAAAATGTCAGAGCCTATGTAGGTTGTATGTGGTAAGTTTTGGATCACGAGAAACGGGTGAACCAGTTCTCGTTGGTTCCAGTTTAGTTTTAGGTTAATGACTCCTTCCGCGGTCATTACCTGTGAACTTTTGGGAACTAATGGAAAGCGGAAAGCTTTTTTAATTAGTTCTAGACCCACGTGTTTGTGAACCAAGGTTTCATAGAAAGCTCGATTAATTGCTGATTTATCTGTCCACAGAGACAGAACAGCATCGTTGGTGTGGGATCCTTGGATCTCTACACCCTTAACTACCAGTGGTAGGTAGTGTTTGGTGGACTCTGACTGCTCCAGCTCACAGAGGAGGCTGTCTTGTTGGGTCAGAGTTTGGACCACTGAGTGGGTCTCTTTGGTTTCACATGATTTCAGAGGAATACTCACCGGGCTCGTGTCCTCGGCTGAGGAGTCCTTTGTGCCTTCCGCGGTACCTGCTGTTAGGTAGTCTGTGTTACACTCAGGAGGCATTTGTATTGGCAGTGGTTTGCTCACCTTGGCCCACATCGTCTGATCACCATAATCTATAATCGCGTCGAAGCGATTTATAAAATCCTGGCCAACCAAAAATGGGAATGAGTCAACACTAGACACGTGTACCGGGTGGTATAGTGTCATTCTGCCAATCTGCATGTGAACCATTGCTATAGCTGTCAGGGTTGTCCTCTTCTCTGAGAGACCCTGCATTTCTATAGCACATTCTGTGAGAGGTATTACCCTGTTAACACTGCCAGTGGCTGTCCTCAGCTCCTCAAACAGTTTAGCTGACATAATTGTTATGTCCGCCCCACCGTCCAGTAGTGCTTCATGCATGAGGACTCCTTCGAGTGTTACTGACAGGTACGACTTCTTGGCGACCCCCCTTCTGATAAAGTTACACAGAAACCTCTTAGGTTTTTTCTGACGTTTCTTTACACGCTCAGCCTTGTCTGTGTAATCTTGGTTTGTCTGAACCGTCAGCACAGCAGTAGCTGTTTCTGAGTGTTCAGCTTGCGATGACTCGTCATCGTTTGTGTGTGAGTTCACCCCCCCTTCTTCCGATGAGGGGTTGTTGGAGGCCACAACAACAATGTCTTGGTGTGTTCCACCAACATCTGTGACGTTGTCATTCGCGCCCTCAGATTTAATAGCGATTACATCACTACATAGTGCTCCAGGTTGGTTTCCGTGTCAGTGTGTTTCAAAGTTTCTAACAACCTGCGTAGTTTCTCTGTCTCTTCCGAGCTCAGAGGTGTAGGGCCTTGTTTCTGGAACCTTTGTGATTTTTTTGCCTCGGGTCGTTTTGTCCGAGGTGGAGGAGGGTTAGGTACGTCATTTGGGGGTTCCTTTTCGGACTTCCCCTGATAATATGGGTCACCTTGGTTCCCATATCTCTTCGTCCTACGCACACCCCACTTACGATAATCATGTTCATCCTCTGGGATTAAATTCAATCCCTTTAGATCTTTCTTGTCCCAGCGTGCACCTTCATGACGCGGTTTGTTAGTTTGAAAAGACTGCTTTTTCTCGCCTTTTTTAGGAGGGGGAGGTGACACACGCCATCCTTCCAGTTCTAGCGAATGGGGTTTAACCTTTACACTAGGAAACACCTCTATGGGCATCTTAACATGAGAACAGGCCTCAAACACATTCACAGCATACTGTTTAATCTCATTGATGGATTTCTCTTTGAAATTAGCCATCATTTGTACTGACGTTCTTATGTCAGTGTGGAGGTTTTTGCTGAAAACAAATTTAAAACCCTCTTCCTCCTCCATGCCGGTTTCATTCCTGTAACCAAAATAAGCCTGGAAGATTCTTTTGTAATAAACCTTTGGATGTTCATGCTTCCCTTGCGTGACCTTGTCTGCAGCTGGGAACCCACCAGGTCCAGTGCAGGGGTTGTATTCTCTGATCAAAGCTTCACACAGAAGGTTGTAATCCCTTCTTGTGGCATCAGGTTGACGCTCGATAAAGGTGAACACCTCTCTGTCCGAAGTGAGCCTTATCAGACTGATTTTATCTTCAACAGTAGCATTAGGATAACCACTCAGTCTGAAATCAAGATAATTTAGATACGCCTTCGTACCAGTGGACCCCATAGGCCCAGGAAAAAAGCGTTGAACATATTTTGAGATTTTTTGAAGTTCGTCCATTGAAAGAGGAGCTCTGGACGGTCTCTCTTGCCAGCTTGGTAGAGGAGACCTGGACAGGTCTGTCCCTGCTCCTTTAGGTAAGGGTGGAGGTGCTTGTGATGGAGGGAGATTTGGGTCTGGAGCCCAGTGTGTCCCCACATTCTGTCCACGCCTCTCACTATTTTTCCTTTCTGCACGGCAAAGTTGTGTTTTAAGCACGTCTATCTCAGCTCTGCACTGGTACAATTGTGACACTGTTTCCTCGTCCTCCTTATTTAATGAAGAGTATGATATGGAAACCTGTTCTTTGGCATCCCTGGCTTCAGCAAGTGATGCTGAAAGTGACTGTACTTGCTTCTTCAGTGAATCAATTTCTGCACGTGCGTCTTGCTGTAACTGAGTCATCTGTCCCAGATGTTTCTGAGTGAGGACCTCGTGTTCACTTTTAAATTGAAGGAAGCGTCCTTCAAGGTCCTGAAACATCTCGATTTTCTCTGCATATTTTTTAGTCAGCACGTCATTTCGTTCAACCTCTTGGTCCAATCTGTCTTTGAGCAGCACAGAAAGTTTTGCTAACTGTTCAAGGCTCTGCTTTTTATTCTCTTTTACCATGGCTCCTTCTGCTAAACTTCTCAGCTCTTCATCTTTTTGAGTTTCATCCATCCCTTCTAATGTCGCACCAATTACTGGGACTGTTAAAATATATAAAGCTCTCTGAATTATGTCAACTTGTTGACTGTCCTCTTCTGACTGGTGGGAGTCTGAAGGGTCAACTTTTTCCTCTGTCACTTCCATTATCTTTTATTTAAAAAAATAAATAAATAAATCGGAAGATGTCGTGTTTTAGGTCGTAAAAATAAATCAGAAAAGTTTCCTTTTTCTGTTATATTTACTTTTATTTAGTGTTTTAGCAATTAAACGTGTATTTTCTTTTCAGCAAATGAGTAAACTGATCAGCTCTGTGATTATTTTGTGACTGTATCTCTAAAAAGTTGTGAATTATTCATTTAGCACTGTGAGAGTAGCACTTGCTGAAGTCTCGTGTCGTTCTGGGTCTCGTTCGATTGGGTCACTCCTGAGATACCACAGAAATGCTCCAGCCATCTAAGACCCAGAACGAGGCCAGGAACGAGCCGGCCTCGCCACCCTCCCAAGAGGAACGCCTCGTTGGGGTGGAGAAGATGTTGGAATGCATGTTTAAACAGAACCAAGAGACTAAGTCTAACCTTCAGGAGCTTGGAAATATGGTGTTCGCCATTAAACAGACTCTTTCTCCTCCTCCTGTAGCTCCAGTTGCACCTCCAGAGCCAGTCCCTGCCTGCACGTGCTTGACAGGCCACACTGCGGAAGACATCCTCGTCAAACCATCCGAACTTTTTTCAGGAAACCCTGACCAGTGCGGTGGTTTTCTTCTTCAGTGTGAGCTTGCCTTCAACTGAGCCCCAGGACGTTACAACACTGACAACGCAAAGATCACATTCTTCATCAGTCAACTTAAGGGTAACGCCTTACAATGGGCAACATCTTTTTTGAAGCAACATGAGCTAAAATCTGTTTCGTTTAATTTATTACTCACAGAGGCCTCTGATTCTGGTGTTGGGGCCGTTCTGTCCCAGAGGTCCTCCGAAGACAACAAGGTTCACCCATGCGCTTTTTTCTCTCGACGTCTTTCTCCAGCAGAGAGGAACTATGATGTGGGCAATCGTGAGCTCCTCGCCGTCAAGTTGGCCCTCGAAGAGTGGAGGCACTGGTTAGAGGGAACTGAGACTCCTTTCTTAATCTGGACTGATCACAAAAATTTAACCTATTTGAGAGATGCTAAACGTTTGACTCCCCGACAGGCCCGTTGGTCACTCTTTTTCAATAGGTTCAACTACTTACTCACGTTCAAGCTGGGATCCAAGAATGTGAAGCCTGACGCACTCTCCCGCCAGTTTTCAACTCCAGATACCCCCGACCGTCAAGAATCCATCGTACCCTCTACCTGCATTATTGGGGCACTTACTTGGCCTATAGAGAGAGAGATCAGAGAGGCACATAAACACGAACCTGACCCTGGTCTTGGACCCCCCGGAACCTTATTTGTTCCCTCTTCCATGAGGGCCAAGGTTCTGGAGTGGGTCCACACCAATAGACTTTCTTGTCACCCTGGCATAACTCGCATGCTCACTCTTACTAAGAAATATTTTTGGTGGCAAACCCTTTCCCAAGATGTGAAGGAGTTTGTCGCGGCATGTCCCACCTGTGCCAGGAATAAAACAGGGAACCAACCCCCGGCTGGCCTCCTTCATCCTCTACCGTCACCCAGTCGCCCTTGGTCACACATTTCCATTGACTTTGTTACAAGCTTACCTCCCTCAGAGGGGAACACCACTATACTGACCGTCATCGACAGGTTTTCTAAGGCGGCCCATTTCATTCCTCTTCCTAAGCT
Source organism: Nematolebias whitei (assembly GCF_014905685.2). Lineage (NCBI taxonomy): Eukaryota > Metazoa > Chordata > Actinopteri > Cyprinodontiformes > Rivulidae > Nematolebias > Nematolebias whitei. The sequence goes on from NW_023618762.1 coordinate 4,825, forward strand.
ACCTTCAGCCCTTGAAACTTCACAACTCCTTGTCCAACACGTCTTCAGGATCCACGGCATCCCCTCAGACATAGTTTCCGACAGAGGTCCCCAGTTTATTTCTCAGGTTTGGCGATCGTTCTGCAAGACACTGGGGGCATCCACAAGTCTCACATCTGGATATCATCTGCAATCTAACGGCCAGGCCGAAAGATGCAATCAGGAACTAGAGGCCACCTTACGCTGCATCGTGGAGGACAATCCTTCGGCCTGGTCCCGTCACCTGGTCTGGGTTGAGTATGCGCACAATTCACACAAGACCTCTGCAACTGGTATGTCTCCCTTTGAAGCGTCGCTGGGGTACATGCCTCCTCTGTTTCCCAGTCAGGAAACGGACTGCATGGTACCTTCGGTCCTACACCATTTCAGACGGTGTCGTCGAGTCTGGCGACAGACCAGGTTAGCCCTTCTTCGGACAGCTGCCCAAAATAAGAAGTATGCTGACCGCCACCGCTCGACGGCGCCGCCTTACCAGGTTGGTCAAAGGGTGTGGTTGTCCACCAGGGACATCCACCTCAAGGACCTCTCCAGGAAAATGGTTCCTCGATTCATTGGTCCTTTTCCTATCGAGAGGATCATCAACCCAGCAGCAGTCCGTCTCCTACTTCCTGCCTCCATGAAGGTACACCCTACCTTTCATGTTTCTCAGGTTAAACCAGTATCTGAGAGCCCGTTGAGCCCTCCAACCAACCTCCCTCCTCCCCCCCGGTTGATCGACAATCATCCAGCTTTTTCCGTCCGGAAGATCTTGGATGTCAGGCGCCGGGGGAGAGGTTTCCAGTACCTGGTGGACTGGGAGGGTTACGGTCCTGAGGAGCGATCCTGGATTCCACGTTCATTCATCTTGGACCCCAGCCTCATCACTACCTTCTTCCAAGCGCACCCTGAGAAGCGCTTCGGATCGCCTGGAGGCGATTCTTGAGGGGGGGTACTGTGAGAGTAGCACTTGTTGCAGCTTCCAAGATGGCCGCCAATCACCCCCAGCTGACGGCCATATCCCTGATGAGCTCCTGCTCCTATTTAAGCTTGCAGACAAGTCTACTCGACGCTGGAGCATTGAGTTCCCCCGGTACTTAATGTTTCTAGCCACTTGGTGTTTCATGGAATACAAGTCTTACCTTGTGATCTTATTTTTGCAGTTCTTCGTCGCCTCCTGAGTCCAGTCCTGTCTCCACGGGTTCCAGCTCTCAGTTCTCTCGTGCCTTGCCCAAGCTCTGATCTCTCGTGCCAATCCACTCGGTCTCTGGGAGTGTTCGTCCTGTTCTGAAGCTGCTGCACAGTGCCTCCATCTCACCATCTCCTCTGGAAACTCTGGGTACCTCTTGGATCAACTCCTACAAGAACCACCAACTGTAAGATAAGGAAGTTACTTGCAAGTTTATATCAAACAACTTACCTGCCCCAGCTGAACTTGTCCTCCGTTTCCAGAAGTTCCAGTCCTGATGCCTGTGCAGCCAGTTTATCACTGTAAATAAATAAACACTGTTATTTTTTACTCTGAGTCTCGTGTCGTTCCGGGTCTCGTTCAATTGGGTCACTCCTGAGATACCACAAGCACCTTCTTCAGGATTTATCATTAAATGAAAAATTTTCTAGTAAACGCCTCTCTGGGCATAAGTACTTTAATCACTTTTTATATGTAAGACAGCAGCATAAATCACGCTTGAGCACCGTTTTATTAACTCAAAAATGCTTCTTAAAGAATAATAAAAACGTTCAATTTCACCAAAAATCCTAAAAACGAAATGAAACTGTCATATCGAGTTTCTGGCAGAAGGTGGCAGTATAACCTTATTTTATTTTAACCCAGTCACTGTTAGTGACATCCACTAGTCATGATGACTTCCTGTGGCTTTGGTGACATTCGGTCTTTAGCCGTTAGCTTAGAATTAGCATCGGCCAACACGGTCCAAAATCAACATTTTATAGGCGGATTTACTTTCGATTCAGCGGTCGCTTCAGCGATTAGACTTTTAATAGATGGATCATGAGGTCATAACCAATTTTAAAGCGTTTTCCAACTTTAAAACAACAGAGAAAACTCTATATGAAAACGAGCTTCATTTCTGGGTCACGTGATTGAATCATTCAATGAGCAGAACAGCACCTAAAGAAGCCATCTTGGTCGCTAACAGCTAGCAACACGTAACACCGTCCGGTGAGTTATACTCCCATTAGACCTCCAAAATGCACAAATAATTCTGGAAACGTATCGATCACCATGCAAGCACTTTCACTGAGAAAGAGCTCAGTTCACACAGCGTTCTCCCTTAGAAACACCTCACGTTCTGAGACGAGTCCTACAGAACCGAGCCGGACCGGACAAAATTTCCAAGGTAAACTGTGCACGGCTTCAAATCAAACATTGCGTTCACAAAAAAAACTTTGCACAGCTAATTCTGAAAACCACAGCATATTATCCAGCTCTAAAAACAGTGTTTTTTCTTAGAACACCGACTCGTCCGAGCCGTTATCTAGAACCGAACTGGATCAGTACCAGAACCACACAGCTGATAACAGTTTCAAAACAGGGTAAGACATCTTCTCACAGCTGAAAACATATCACTGTATTTTCTCCGAGCACCACAGCTGAAAAACATTGCTTTTTACAGTCGAACAGAAATCTGCACTTTTTAGCTTATTGATTTCAGATATGTTCAAGTATTACACAAATAACACAGTCCATTCAATGAGACGTACGGGCCACCAGTATGTAATGAGAGACACTAGAGATGGATTTAGCTCAGGGGTGCTCTCTTACATTTTATAATATCTGGACTAATTCAAGTACATAATATTATACTTAATTTAAACGGATTCTTTCATTTTTCTGGACTGAGTAATATCGTGCCTCGAAGATTAAATGTGGACAAAGACGTGTTTAAATTTCTGACCCACCAACAACAGTGAGGTCTTTTATTTATCAAAACGATTTAAACACATCACACATTTTACATATTGATTGGCATAATTGATTACAATAACACAGCTTAATTAATGAGCTTTATAATGAGAAATCATACGGCCATGATTCCTCACTTGCAGCTTGAAACAACAGACATATCCTTAGATCTTAAATTAATATCTGCAGGCTTTTAGCTTATCTTTACTGGCAGAGAAATATAGAGATAGAGTAAAGTTTTTGAAGGAAAAGTGGATACTTAGGGTTAACTAAGATAATAACGAAAAGATGGGGAGTTATCTTGTTTGAAACCAGATAGCACGTTTCCCAGTGATTTCAGCTAGATGGTACCCGAGCATCGACTCTTTACCTTGGTGGGGCTTCAGAGAGGCCTTCTCCTGATGTCCAGCAAGGCTGAGTCTTTTTATCTCCAGGGATTTCTATCCGCTTCTCATCAACTTGGGACCACGAGGCTGCCTGACCCAGCTTCCAAAATAAACTCCCCGAAAGATAGGATTAAGTTAAGTGGAATTTCAGCAAACGTGCTGAACTCCTGAGATGTTAAATAGGTCTTTGGCGTGATGACCTGAACCAACGCTCCAGAGAGGTGTCATCTTTCAGAAAATGACCACTGTGGACTTCACCCTTGCAAAGTCACACTCTGTCTTCCTTCTCAGCAGAACTCTCTGTTCTGAACTTTTGGAACTTCTGTTCTCTTGGAACTTCTGTTCTGTCTGGCACTAGGAAGTGTCGACTTTTAAAGAGTTCTGCTTCCGTTCACTTTTGGGAAGTCCTGATTGGTTAAAAGAACCAACAGGGGTGTGGTTTTAGTGACGTCAGAGGGTTATTACAAGTCAGAAAAACAGCGGAGATGTTTAGGAACAGACAGAGAAATGTTTTGGAGAAATGACAGACTTACAGGTGCCAGTTTTCTTGTTTCTGTCTGAGAGGTTTAAAAACATGACAGTACGTTCCAATAACTTGCTTCGGACTTCTCCGACTTTTGACCGACATCACACCTTTCTCATTTCAGACGGAAGATCAAAAATACATAATTACTTTGTAACAGACATTTAACTTGATTTCTACTTTGAATGAGGATTAAAAATCATTAATACTGTTTCACAGTTGATTTAAAATGAGTGGATCATTTCAATATTTAAAATGGTTTGAACTAAACACACTTTTGATTATCAAGACATTGTAAAATAGTAATGATAATATAAAAAAGAGAGTGTTCTTTCAATTGATTAGTTCAGGATACAATTAGGAAGTCTCTGGATGAGCTAATTTGTATTTCTGGATTCAAATCAATGAAATAACAGTTCCTGTCACATGAAGGTCTTCAGAGGCAGGTTTTGACTGGAGGCTTAGTTCACTACAATGGCTAATTTCAAAGAAAAAAACCATCAGTGAGATAAAAAATTGTGCTGTGAATGTCTTTGAGGTCCGTTCACAGGCTAAAACACTCATTGAGGTGTTCCCAGGTGAGAGGATTCTTGCCCAGTCATTAGAATTGGAAGGGAAGAGAGCTTCAGCTCCCCCTCCCAACAGCCAAACCACAACAGGTGAGTGCCCCCTGGTCCAGACGAGATCCTAAATGGTTTCCCAAGGAACCAGAGGATGAACAAATGTGCCAGAAGGGCGGTGCACGCCCTAAGGGTAAAAAGTATGGCACCAAAGGTGACCCATACAACCAGGGATCCCACTGGGAATCCCAGAGGAGGGGACCTGCTCCCCCTCCACGTCGGCCTGAACAGCCTGAGATGAAAAATAAACAGTAGCAGGTCCAGAAAGAGAGCCCCAGACCTCTGAGCTCGGACGGGGCAGAGAGTGTGCGTCGGTTCTTGGAAATGTTGAAAGGTGTTGCCACGGACAAACAACCTGACATGTTGTGTGGCAATATCATTGCTGATGAGTCAGAGCACACAAACAACACCGTTACTGCTGTCACAGACAGTCACCATGACGTTGTAAACTCTGACAGGCACTCACCAGAAAAAGGGGGGGGGGTACAATCACACGTCACCGACGGTGACCCATCACAAACTGAAACCTCAGAAACAGCAACGGCTGTGCTAACGGTTCAGATGAATCAGGGTGACACAAACAACAACGTTGCCACTGTCACGGACAGCCACTAGGACCTTGTTGTTACAAACAATAGCCCCTTATCCACGGGTCTTTTTGGTACTCCTATGTAACTAGTTGTGGCCGATTGCGGGTTTTATCAACAATGCCTCTAGTGGTGGAACCCACCCCATTTTTGGGACCTAAATCACTGAGGTCCCAGGTCTGGTTCTTGTAGGGTCTAGTTGTGACATCAGCGCACTGTAGGTCACTGATTGGTCAGGGGGCGTATTCATTGGTGGAGGGCGGAGATTCAGTCTTCCACCGGAAATCACAATCCACCATTTTCTTTTTCACCCGCATAACAGACAACAAGAAATCGGAGGAGCTTATTTTGGAATATTTTATAAGGTAAAACAAATAATCATGGCACAACCGTGGTCGAATGCTGAAGTTCAGGCATTTCTCTGTTTGCTGGCCGATGAACAAGCGCGAGCTAGATGGAACGAAACGAAATGAAAAGATTTTTCAAGAGGTGTCTGCGCAGATGGCGGTGCAGGGCTTCCATCGCACACCAAAGCAAAGAGGAAAGCTTAAAAAACTAATAGTTGATGGTGAGTGTATTTTATTTACTTTAAGCATATTTCCTTTTCCTCATGCAACCGTTTCTTTGCGTTTTCTGAAAGTACTGTGAACAAACGAGGCTGACGCGGTTACGTCGTCATTAGTTAGCATCATTGCTAACTGTACTCTTTTGCTGTTTTTCCACTCTTATTTTGATGCAGAAAGTCCCACTGAACATGAAGGTTCGCCAGATTCTGCTTTTGACTGTCCAATCCTCCCCGCTTCTGACCCTTCCCGACCACACCAGCTCTGAGTACATCTACCCCACCGGGCACATCCACGCCACCGGGCACATCCACGCCACCGAGTACATCTACGCCACCGGGCACATCTACGCCACCGGGCACATGCACGCCACCGGGCAACACGCAGCAGAGCGGCACCAAACAGCACCCGTTACTAGGTAAGAAGAAGCAACAATCGTGTTTAACATCACATTGATCATGTTGATATGAATGTTGTTTTGTTTTTGTTGTAAAACACCTTGCATGTATTCAAACTACTTGTTTATTCAGTTGTAATGGATAAATGTTAAATTTAGTTATTCATTTATTACTTAAACTTTCATTTATGAAGTTTATTATTGAAATTATACAGGGTGTAGGGATTTTTGTTCAGATTAACGATGCTCTGTTCTTTTTCTAAATTAGCACAAACCGTTGTAAATGACTACATGTAGTTTATTTATGCCCACCTGCTTACTATCATTAAAGTACTAGACTGCTTTATGAACAGAATCATTTCTGATCTTGTGAACAAACACCTTTTGAAATTAGCAGGAACTTTAATGTAAATAATTTATTTAAAAACTCTACCTGTACTTCATCATCTAACAGCCATTTTCTTGTGTGTTATTCCTAGGCAATAGAAAGCGCAGATCAACAAGTGCAGCAGAGAGCTTTGTTTCTGCACATACAGAACAAGAGGAGATGAACCGGAAGCAGAGAGAGGAACACTTCCATTTTATTTGTGAGGATGCCAAAAAAGCAAGGCAAGAAGAAGCTGCAGCAGCGAGGAAGCAGGAGAAAGCAATTACGAGGGAGGAGATGGCCTTGAGGAGAGAGGAAGCAGATCTTCGCAGAGAGGAAGCAGCACAGCGAAGGCAGGAGGCTGAACAGAGTGCTGCTTTCAGTCAGGCACTCCTTGGGGTGCTGGAATCCATTGCCCGTTCCATGGCAAACAGACATGTTTAAAAATATTTAGAGTAGATCATAGTTGATCTATAGAAATGTAGATCCTGCAAGGTAAGCCCACAAATAGCCAAACGTAGCTTGTTAAGTTTACATATTTAATTAGTGTATAATTATTTTTTTGTACAGGTCTTTATTTCTAATAAAAGAAACATTTTCAAGTCTTGAGCTTCCATCTGATCATCAAAAGTGAAGTGCTTACAGTGTTTTTTTACGTCAATAGTGTAGATAAGTGAAGTAATTGTTTTTTACCTGTAACAATGCTGGTGAAGATTCTCAGTTATCCTTGACACGGCAAATCCCCCCCAAAACAGATAAAAACAAAACCACAGGACTTTTTTTAAAACTCCAAAAAGTCCAGTATTTTTATTTATGTATTTTTTTTTGTTTTATCTGTAATGAGTACTGAAAAACGTAACCATAATACAGAATGTCCATGTGTTGTAAATGAACATTGCAGTGGAGTTAAAAAGGTGTAGGACTTGTGTAATCTACGTTTACAATCATCCTCATTCAGGAGGTTTTCAGTCATTGCATGTCAAACACCTCGGCCATGATGTCCATCCTGTGGATCCAGCAGCTTCTGCATCTTTTTCACCCAAGGTCAAAAATTCTCTCCACGACTTTCACTGTGGTACAAAGGAGCACTAACTTAATATTACTAAACAGCACTTCAATCATGAAGATAATTTGCGACAGCTTAATTTAAAGAGCTGCGTGGTAAACATAAGCTCTGAAAGAGTTGTTAAATATCAAATCAAATGTAGGTTATTATGTAATGTACGTAATATATACATACATACATATATACAAATCAAATTACAAAAAGACTATTAATCCCAGAGGGAAATTAAATGTAATTCATCATCCTGGTTTCATTAAAGAGTTGTTCTAGATGCTGATGCTGTGGGCAGGAAGGATCTCTTGTAGTGATCTGTCTTACAAGGGATCTGAAGAAGTCTCTGGCTGAAGACATATATATATATATAAATATTAAAATAGATGAATGTATATATGCATAAACAAATATAAAGTTCTTGTTGTAGGTTTTGGTTCTTTGTTAAAAACAAAAATTAAAGAGTAAAAGAGTTTTTCTAAAACTACAGCCACTAAAAAACGCAGCATATGTGATAGAAGCACAGCAGCAGTGTTTGTTTTGCCATTTTTACACGAACCTGGTAATAAGGCATGTCTGTACATTAAACAAACAAGAATAATTATTAATCCATGTTTATTTTCAAATCAACACTTTAACGTTAACTTGTATCTAAGGAAGGCTGGGGAGGTAAAAAAGATTAAGGGGTGGAATTAGGATAAGTTACAGCTCATGAGGTACTCCATCAGAGCATCTCTGACACCTCGGCCCTGCTCTCCATCTTGCGGGACAGCGACCAGGACGGGCTGTGCGGCTGGTTCTGCTTCAAGTTCATCGACGTCATCCATTTTGGTTGTGTGTTGTTTTCCAGCTCTTCTTCTAATACATGTTAGTGGTGCTTAGAAAAGAGCTTAATGTAGCACTACCGTCACCAGGTGGTAAGGTGCATTGATATTAATAATCCACCCACTAGAGGTGAACAATACGCCCACTAAACGGGAACTATAGGCAAAGTGGAGACACAAAAATAGAGGTCCCACTAGAACCGGACACAACAGGCTACAACAAGAACCAGACCTGTGGATACCAGGCTAATGAGAGCCCCTCAACACACAGGGAGCGGGTGATCTCATACATCAATGACGGAGGCCCGTCAAAAAACGAACTCTCAGGAGCAGCAGCAACTGCACCAACGGTTCGGAAAAACCAAGATTGCACAGGCAAGGTAAACGTAAGAAGAAACGTCGGCCAAAACCTACAAGGTTCCTGTGTAACCTGATCAGAAAGGGGGTCGCTAAAAAAGCTTACCTGTCGATCACACTTGAAGGGGTCCTCACACATGAAGCCCTACTGGACGGTGGAGCCGACATAACTATTATGTCAGCCAAACTGTTTGAGGAGCTCAGGACCGCTGCTAACGGTGTTCACAGGGAAATACCTCTCATAGAACGTGCTATAGAACTGCAGGGCCTCGCAGAGACGAAGACAACCCTAACAGCTATAGCTATGGTTCACATGCAGGTTGGCAAGATGACACTATACCACCCGGTACATGTGTCTACGGTTGACTCATTCCCATTTTTGATCGGCCAGGATTTTATAAATCACTTTGAGGCGATTATAGATTATGATGAACAGACAATGTGGGCCGGAGTGAGCAAACCCCTGCCAATACTCATGTCTCCTGAGACAGTCACAGACTGCCCAACAGCAGGCACCGCAGAAGGCACCGAGGACCTCTCAGCAGAGAACACAGTCTCGACAATTAAGCCTTTAAAAGCATGTGAAACCGAAGAGACCCAACCGGTGGACCCAACTCTGACTGAACAAGAAAGCCTCCTCTGTGAGCTGAGACAGTCAGAGCCCACCAGATAATACCTACCATTGGTAGTTAAAGGTGTAGAGATCCAAGGATCCCCCACCGAAGATGCTGTACTGTTGCTGTGGACAGATAAATCAGCTATTAACCAAGTTTTCTACGAAACATTGGTTAAGAAACATTTGGGTCCAGTTCTGATTGAGAAAGCTTTCCGCTTTCCATTGTATCCCAACAGTTCACGAGTGATGACTGCGAAAGGAGTCATTAACCTGAAACTGAGCTGGAACCAACGGGAACTGGTCCACCCATTCCTCGTGGTCCCAGACTTACCACATGCAACCTACATAGGCTCTGACATCTTGGTAAGATTAGGTGTCCGAGTGGACACCAGCCACAATGTACTGTGGTCACTAAAACCAGCCAAAAAGGATCCTCCTGTGCTAGACACAGCAAACCTTATGGCTGGACAGACCATTCCAGAGGTCTGCCAGGTTGCTAGCAACCAAAACACCTCGGTACCACCTCAGGTAACAAACCTAGTGGTACGAGTCCAAATCGTGGCGTGACAATTTATTAGCCTTAAACAGGCATACTTTCAACCATGTCCTACGTTTTTCAAACTAGGACTGTCCATTGAGGCCTCAAGCCAAGTGAGCCTCGACTCCAGAACCACATCTGTTGCTGTGTGCAACACAGGCACAGAGGAGGTACTGATCCCAAGAAACACAAGACTAGGATGGTTGATCTCCACAGATTTTCATGATTTTGAACTTGGCATTCCATTTCTGGGTGGACTCCCAGACAATCTGGTATCGTGTCTAGAGACTGGTCCAGTTTGGTTCACGAAACCAACACAGGCCATAGCTTTCTTCTCAACCAATGATGTCGATAAAGGATCTCAAACCTATAGTGTCTTACCTATAGACAGGTTTGACGACACAGAAAGGGACTCACTGGAGCTCCCCAAACATCAAGAACCCTTAGCAATCGCTTCACAGATTGAACAGGTGGTCGCCCAAGCCGACACCCTGACGACTGATGAAGAAAGGGACAAACTCCGCCAAGTTCTCATGAAATATGAGAAGTCATTCTCGACTGACTCAATAGATTGTGGGTTGACCTCGCTCCACACAGAGAGCATCCCAACTCTGCCAAACTCACCGCCTACATTTGTCAGACAATACAAGATCCCCCTGGCAGCACATCAACCTGTCAAGGAAATCATTGATGACCTTTTAGATAAATGCAAATCAGGTGTTGGAGGGATCCTCCTCCAAGACAAAGAAGAGGTCACTTTTAGCTATAAATTAGGCTCTCAGACTTCTCAGTACGCTGAGATAGCAGAAATCCTAATAGCTCTCCAGATGGCAGTAGAACGCTCCATCCAAACGCTAGTCATCTGCACGGACTCCAATTACGCTCGACTTAGTTTCTTGTGTCATCTCGCTCTGTGGAAACAGAACAGCTTTCTCACAAGCAACAGGAAAGTGGTCAAACACAAAGAGCTTTTCATGGCATGTGATCACTTGGTGACATCACATGACCTACAGGTCTACTGGGAAAAGGTTCCAGGACATTCAAGAGTCCTAGGTGATGACAAGCGGTATAATGACCTTGCAGACTTCCTAGCCAAGGACGGAGCCGTGGATGGCCCTCTGTGGTCCTTTGACCCCTCCTGGCTGCTCGCAACTCTGTCAGTACAACCTACAGCTTAGGTAATGGCAGTCACATGTGCACAGGCTGCAGCCAAGCTGGCTGACAACACAGTCTCTGTACAACACGTGCTGACTGACCCAGTCATCATCCAACTTCAGAAGTTGGATCCTGCAATAAACTCGATGATGTTGTACTTGACTGACCCAGAGAAAAACACTCCGTCCGAAGCCGACCTGGATTCCAATCCAGACCTTAAAGTCCTCTTTCAGCTGCGCAAACAGCTAAAACTACTCAAGGGCATCCTAACTTTTGCTCATGGACCGACGTCCTCACCCGTGTTCGTGGTCCCCCATGACCACAGGGGGGTGATCTTAGTTCATGCGCATGACCTCCCGTCCGCAGGACATAAGGGAGATAACGCCACGCTGAAAGCATTAAAACAAGTTGCTTATTGGCCTGGAATGAAAAAGGATGTCAAGAACCACATAAAAGGGCGCCTGGTCTGTGGCCAGTTTCAACCATCCAGACCACTCCACAGAGCACCGCTGCAAAGTAAAGGCATTGCATTCCCATGGTCCGACCTCCAGATTGACTGGGTTGGACCACTTACTAAGAGCACTAGAGGAAATAAATATTTTCTCACGGTAACTTGCGCATTTACCAAATGTGTAGAATGCCTACCAGCTCCTAACGACACAGCACAAACAACTGCTATGTTACTAATGAATCATGTATTTTCAAGGTTTGGACTTCCCCTCAGGGTGAACTCAGACCAAGGTACACTTTTCACAGCTGAACTGATGAAAGAACTGTGGAAAATGCTAGGCATCAAAGTCAAGATCCATGTTGGCTACCACCCACAGGCCTCAGGCCAAGTGGAGAGAGCAAACAGAACTGTGGTAAGTATTTTGAAGAAATACATAGCCGCAAACCACAAGGACTGAAAATTGAAACTCCCTCTGGTCCTCATGGCCATAAGGGCCACTCCACACACATCGACTTGCATCTCTCCCTTCGAGATGATGACGGGTTGACAAATGACTCTCCCTCTACACCTGTTGTACCAACCAACAGGTGTTTAGGCTGTTGCCATGATGGCATCGCCACACAACAATACATGAATGACTTGGAAGAACACATTAAAAACACCTTTGCGTTTGCCCAGAAAAACCTGGAAAAATCCGCAGAAGGACGAAAGGCGTACTATGACCAAAAGGCCTCTCACAAGGAACTCCAAGTGGGAGATAGGGTCTGGTACTACACGTTCGCCCCCACAACAAGGAAGAGAGAGTCCGGGACTGGAACTCTCGCCCGCAAACTGATGCCCAGGTGGACTGGACCCCACCTGATTACAGACAAACTGTCTCCAGTTGTCTATCAGATCAAAATCAGCAAAGGCCAAAAAGAGCCAATTGTTAAATGGGTACATCAAAACCAGGTTAAACTACACAAGGCGCTCAATAACTCCACAAGGGACAAAGCTCTCACAAACTCAGATCTAGTGGGAAAAAAGGTCGTCCAAGCGGAAACTAAATAAGTTTAAGCTTATTTAAGTGTTAAGATAACAACTCAGACAGGATAACGTAATTGAATCTGACAATCAGTGTGAGTGTCGCAGTGAAATGTTGTTTCTAGTTGCCTAATCACTACTTTTGTGGATACTGAAACGTTGTTTCTAGTTGGTTAATCACTACTTTTGTCGATACTGAAACGTTGTTCTTCTGGTTGCTTAATCACTACTTTTTGTCAATGTTGAAACATTGTTTATTTAGTTTTGGTATTGTTTCTGAACACCCCCAGCAAGAATGAATTTTGTGTGTACTTTAGTTAGAGACTATGAGGACTTTAACTATGCCAACATATCATCATTGTAGTGAACTAAGCCTCAGGTCAAAATCTGGCCTTGAGGGCCTGCCTGGAACAAGAACTGTATTTCATTGATTTGAGTCCAGAAACACAAGATTAAGTTCATCCAGAGACTTTCTAAGTGTCCTACACTGATCAATTGAAAGAACACTCTCTTTTTTTATTATCATTACTATTTTACAAATGTTTGATAATCAAAGTGTGTTTAGTTCAAACCATTTTTAAATGTTGAAGTGAACTAATCATTTTTAATCAACTGTGAAACAGTATTAGTGATTTTTAATCCTCATTCAAAGTAGAAATCAAATTGGAATGTGTTACGGAGTAATTCATGCATTTTCTGATTTTCGGTCTGAAATGAGCAAGTTGTGATGTCGGTCAGAGGTCGAAGACAAGTTGTTGGAACGAACTGTCATGTTTTTAAATCCTCTCAGACGTAAATAGAGAAGCGGGCACCTGTTTTCCCCCAACTCGTCCAAACATTTCTCTCTCTGTCTCTAAAACATTTTCAATCTGTTCCAAAACACTTTCTGTTTTTCTGACTTCTAGTGACCTCTTACGTCACAAAAACACACCCCTGTCTGGTCGATTTGACCAATCAGGAACCTCCCAAATGAACCAGAAATAGAACTCTTTAAATGTCGGTACTTCCTAGTTCAAACCGGCTTCAGTCGTTTGTAGAGCTTCAGTCGTTTGCAGCTCCAGTGCTGGGGAGAACAGAAGTCCAGACATGATCCAGAGCTCTTCCGAGTCTTGTGGGAATTATGCAATCTTCCACATCTGAGTGGAACTCTGACGGACTTACTCCTCTTGTGAGTCCACCGGGAGGTGAACTTGTGTCGAACAAGTACCGTCACTACTTCGGACGATTCACAGCTGTTCCTATGGAGACGCTGAAAGGGTGCGTTGAATGGAACTTCGTACCAGTGGAGACATCTCCTCAAGGTAAAGAGTTGATTTACACCACCTAAGTGTACCGAGGAAGAAGCTGGGATCTCAACGGAGCGTGCCGTTGCTGATACTGACAAATTTCCCTCATCCATCTTTTCCTCCCCCCTAAACTTCATCTTTCCATCTTTAAACTCTTCTATCTGCTAGAAATCATTCCAGATATTTTTAGAAATGTCTGTTGTACAGTTGTGAAGCAAAGGAAAATCATGGCCGGATGGTTTTCCTGTTTGTAAAGCTGATTAATAAGCTGTTGTTATTTTCAATTTTGCCAAATTAATGTAAATGTTTGATGTTAAATTTTGATTCTGAAAATAAATGACCACATTCATTTGATGGGTCAAAGGAAATTAACGTCTCACGTTACATTTTTAATAATTAAATGCACGACATTATTCAGTCCAGAAAAATGAATGAATCCGTTTAATTTATGAATATATCACAGAATATGTTCATCTACATCATCATCATTTGTTAAACTTCAACCTTTGAGGAGTCAATGTAGATTAATGTTACCTTAAGTACCTACTTTGGTCTCACGACGCTCAAGCCGAACCTACTCGAACAATCCTATTGGGGGGGGGGGGGGGTAGTAGCTAATCCTTCAGTTGAGTCTCGCCATAGACTCCAAAAACATTTAGGGGGAAAACCAAAAAAAACAAACCTCAAGTCGTTCGTCTAAAGGGACAACAGACAATTGAACCAAACTATATTTTGCCATGTAAATCTAACTTAAACCAAGTTAGGAATGGAATAATAGTTTGGAATGCCCTTCTATAGGTATAAATCCCTATATATAATTTTTCAGCATGACCTACCCTTTAACTGGTACCTGTAGCTGATCTAAACCATGATAGCTTACACACCATGTGCATATAGGTTAAGGTCTTATGTAAAACCCCACTCATAGGTCCAACTAAAACCACATAAATGCATGAACACTGTCAATAAACCAGGTGTCTGTAGTGGTGAAGCATGACAGACGACCAGCTTTAATAAAGGTGAAGCCTGATCAAAGTTCTCCTCAGCAGCTGAGAACAGAAGGACTGAACTCCTGCTTTAAAACCAGCTAAAAATGATAATGTGTAACCAAAAGTGTTTTACTGTTTTGATAATGTGTAACCAAAGCTGTTTTACTGTTTTACTAATAATCAACAAATAATCAATTAATGGAAGTATTAATCTTTAAGAAATTGTATAATCTTTTGTATGATTGTGTGATTTACTTTTACTTGTGAAATGGTAAAGTTGAAGAGGCCTCATGTAACAGTGAACATGTCTGAACATGCCCACCTAGGACAAGCCTGGGCTTGCCTCGAGCAGTAGAAGAAAACAAGAAGTCATGGAGTTCAAACACAGCTCATCTCATCATGACGCATCTTTGAGCAAAACAAGTTCTGGAAAGTACCAAGAAAACCGGTCTGAACCGGTTGAGGTGCAAAACAGCAGATGAGTTACTGGAAAAGAGATGATGTAATTTTCCATAACCCCTCCTTAAGAGGAGGAGGGAAAAAGGAGTCTTTAAATACAGACTGAACAGATTAAACTTGGTCAATGCAAAAGTCGGAGCTGAACTGGAGAGCCGAGCAGAGGGAATTACAGGCAAGAGGCAGCTTGTTGGATCAGAAGGAGCCCAAAAAGGAGTTGGATTTTACCAGTTTTGAGATGATGTTGGAAGTTAATTCTTTTCTTCACCGACATGGGATTGGATTTAAGCTTTCGTTCATCGATACTTAAACTGGATGAGCTTCCTACTTCTATTAATCGCTTGACCTGGGCCCGTCCAAAACTCTGATCCTCTAATTTGGGATAGTTGTACTTGCCTTCGAGGTTCGGCCTGTATCTCTCTCCTAGAGAACTGGAAATATGCCCTTACCTTTACAGTGACTCACTAAGGGTCACCTCAAAATCATGGTAAGCGGACGACCTCATTCTTACTCTGCTCTGACTAAATTGTTTAATCAAATCAGAAATTTAGCATGCAGGATAAATTTGAGAATATTAGACTGGGTACTAGTGGGATTTGCTCGAAGGTGCTTCTGGTTCATGAGGGAGTTGAGGGAGAACATCTTTTGGCTTGATTTGTGAAAGGTCTGAGGGAAGGTAGTGTTCGCAAAGTCTCCAAGGGCTCATGGGGATTAGAAGTCATCAGGAAGATTCCATTACCTTATTTTAGTAAAGAAAGAGTATCCGGTGTAATCATGAAAATTAATCATTGTAAAATTGTGCCTGTTGCTGTACCCCTATGCAAATTGATGATTAAAGCAAAGCAAAACGTATAAATCTGGGCTATTATTTCATCCTTATCAACCAAATACATGGTGAAGCTTGGTTCAACTTAACAACACAATAATAGGAGGTTTTTGTAAAGGTTTCCTAGTTGATGAGAGACAACACCCTTGTGCCCATTTCCAGGGCCCTAAAAATTACCAGAACAGTTAACAATTGCAACGCTAAAGTGAGAGGTGAGCGGCCACAACGCGAGTTTCTCTGGACCAGAAGATCCATTCCCTGCTGCTTGGAGGTTCGAGGTAACAGAGTGAGATTAGGGTGTGACTCACGGATTTAAGGTCGTTAATATTCTGGATGAATCACCTCGCCGCAGCCTTAATGAGGCTACTTTAGACAGCTACAGGTAATACCACGGCGCTGAAGTAAGCTTCCTGACCCCTTGGAGGAGAGGCTGCAAGCAAAGGTGCTTATCGCTACTTCCAGTGGTTACCTTTGCTTATCGGAAAGCAGACATGGCACCCCAGATGGGACCAGAACGGTCCCAGAAGTAAAGACACGCTATAGAGGACTGATAGGCGTCAATAGAGTAGCTCTAGAGAGTAAGGAGCTGTCAGTGACTGGGAGACCCCCCAGTTAGTACCCCCAATAGATCACTAGAGGCTAGTGAGGAGGGGTAGAAGGCTTACGAGGGTTACTGACCATAATCCAGAATCGTAGGTAAGCAGCTATTCTGTCCTAGTCCAAAACGTTAGGATAAAGTCTGGAGACTTTGAGGACCGACGACCTTGACCCGACAAGAAAAGACATAACAATGGCCTCAGGAGGGGCATCTACGAGTGTAGAGCCAGGCAAACCCTAGCCGGCTCAGGCGAGCCAAGAAGAACAGAAGCCAGTAGAAGGAAAGACAGATGGCCAAAAGATAATGGTACAAAGTACAGGAGGAAAACCAGTAGGAGTAACCAAGGTGGAAATCATCCTATATGGGAAAGGGTATCATACCTGGAACCCAGCAGTGAGGGAAGTACTAAGAGAATGCAATCCCGGGATATGTGAAAAAATCCTGGAGCAAGGACTGAAAAGATTTATAGAAGAAAAAGGAATATATTGCTATACGAAAGCCCGGCGGGGAGCCCAAACAGTAGTAGTAAAAGACCCAGGCGAAGCTAAATCAAAAAAGGAAGTTAAAATATGGTTGCAATGGTGGGTGCAACAGATAGAGGCACGAAAAGACAGGACAATAGTAACAGTAATTAGCCCCTCAGTCGAGTTAGACCCCATAGTAAAGATGATATCCAAAGTGACAGGATTAGATGGGTACATTACAAACCCTCTATGCAGGGCAACAGCAAAATATAAAGAGTGTGAAGAAGAATTGGCAAGAATGAGGGAATATAGAAAAGAGAGAAAATTAGAGATGCATCCAAAAAGTGAGCACAGCTCCGTTGCACAAACCCCTGAAGCGTCGGAGAGTGAAGAAGACCAAAGCGAACCAGAGGACGTGGTTTTAAAGAATATACCCCCCCTCAATATTAAAATGGAAGGAGAAAACCCAGGAGGCACGAGGCTAAAGCAGGGAGCTTACCCTCCAGCCTCTCATCACCCCCCCACGTTCGTGAGCTCCACTCCAAACCTGAGTGCGTACAGAGAAACTCCCAAATACCATTCTGATACAGACGAAGAAACCAGAGCAGAGCAACTGAGATTATTAGCAAGTATGATCAAAAGAGAAAACGAACCTGAAGAAAGTAATAATGAGAGCACAGGGTGTAAGGACTATCTTAAACAGGTTGACAAGAACTTAGATCTGCTTGCCCAAAGTATAGTGGAAAGGATGGGGAGACTCGAAGCCACTGAAACTGGGCGGGCAGAAAGGGGGTTACGAGGAATGTGAAAACCCTAACCCTAACCCTAACAGATTAAAACTGTTCTCAGAGACAGAGAGAGTTTTGTTTTGGCGAGTTTGGAGAAACAGGTGCCAACTTCTCTGTTGACGTCTGAGAGGATGTAAACAAGACAGTTGTTCCAACACATGTCTGCTTCGACTCCTGACCTTGGAAAACGCACACTTGCTCATTCACAGACAGAAAACAGAAAATGCATGATTACTCTGTAACAGGCCTTAACATGAATTCTAACTTTGCATGAGCAACTAAAAAATCATTGTTACTGTTTTACAGTTAATAAAATTGATTAGTTCACTGCAACATCTGAAATGGTTTGAACTAAAACACTTTGGTTATCAACATTTGTAAAATAGTAATGATAATTGTAGTGAACTTAACCTGATGTCAAAACTAAGCCTAAGGTCAAAACCCTTGACCTTAAGAACCTTGTGGGACAGAAACTGTCATTTCATTGATTTGAATCCAGAAATACAGGTTCACCCATCCTGAGACATTCTTTCTTGAAAATTCAAGTGAAGGAACACTCTCTTTTTATTATCATTACTATTTTACAAATGTTGATAATCAAAGTGTCTTAGTTCAAACCATTTTAGATGTTGCAGTGAACTAATCAATTTTATTAACTTGAAACAGTGTAATGATTTTTAATGCTTATGCAGAGTTAGAATTCATGTTAAGGTCTGTTACAGATTTTTATGCATTTTCTGATTTCTGTCTTTGAATGAGCAAGTGTGCGTTTTCCAAGGTCAGGAGTCGAAGCAGACATGTGTTGGAACAACTGTCTTGTTTACATCCTCTCAGACGTAGAGTTGGCACCTGTTTCTAAAACTCACCAAAACAAACTCTCTCTGTCTCTGAGAACAGTTTAATCTGTTCCATAACAATTCTTGCTCTTTTCTGACTTCTAGTAACCTCTGACATCACAAAACACACCCCTGTCTGGTTGATATTACCCAATAAGGGACGCTCAAATATACCGGAAATAGAGCTCTTTAAAATGCCGGTACTTCCTAGTTCTCTCAGTTCAGTTCTGCGCGGAGAAGTTCAGTTCGGTGAAGCTGCTGAGCAGTTCGGTTCTGCGCTGAGAAGTTGTTTGGGAGAACAGAAGTCCAGCATGATAAGGCTCCTCCGAGTTGGATTATTGCTATTGCTGATGTGACCTGGTGTCGGACGGAATCTCGTCACTACTTCGGACGAGTTACAGCCATCCTATGGAGACGCTGGACAGGTAGCGTTAACTGGACCTCCATATCTGCTGATTAATCTTCAGAAAGGTAATGAGTCAAGTTTCCTACCGAAGCGTACCGAGGAAGGCTGGGTTCTGATGGAGAGTGTCGGTTCTGGTGAACACTTCCCCTCACATACCATCTTTTACTCCCTTTAAACTCCATCTTTCCATCTTTAAATTCTTCTCTAAAGTAGAAATCCTTCTAGATATTTTAGAAATGTCTGTGTAAAGTGCTCATCCACCGCCGTGTGGATAATTGATCATAATTGTACAGTTTTCAGAAATGTCTGTGGTGAAGCAACGGAAAATCATGGCCGTATGGTTTTCCTGATTGATTGATTATGTTGTTATTTTCATATTTTGCCAAATTAATGTAAATGTTTGATGTTAAACTTTGATTCTGTAAATAAATGACCGCATTCATTTTGATGGGTCAAAGATAAATGACGTCTCATGTTTGCATTTCATTAAATTCAATGCACGTTTTATTCAGTCCAGAAAAATGAGGAATCCGTTTTAATTGATGAATATATCTCTGCATCTGTTCATCTACATATTGGTGGCCCGTCACGTGCTCATAAATGGACTGTGTATTCGTGTAATAATTGATATTTCATGTTGGCATGAAGAAAGTAGCAGACTGTAGCTGCAACGCTTGAAGTCAAAACACTGCATGTTTACGCTGTGTGCTGGAGCTGCGCGCTTGGAGCAAAGACGCTGCATGTTCCGCTGGGATGTTTGAAACTGATATTGTGAGTCATATGTCTTGTGAAAGCTGAAATTGTACGCCTGTTATGTGTAACTAAAGCTGGGCTTGTGTGGAAACGCTTTGTTCTGTTTAAAGACGGTCCAGACGCGGTTCTGGTTCCGGCTCGGTTCTGAGAAAGATCGAACGAGTTGTTTAAATAGCTAGAAAGACGTTTTTGAGACCGGAGCGCGACTCTGTGCAGCTGGGAGCTTATCGTTACATCTTTTAACAGAAAAAAGTGCATTTTGACAGTTTAAAAGACAGAAAAGTTGACGGACTTGTTCAGATAAATCTAACATGCTAGTTGGGTAAACGCTTTGTGATTGGCGGATTCAGTCACGTGACCCGGAAATGAAAACTCGTTTTCATAGGGAATAAAATCTGCTTTTTAAAGCTGAAAAGCGCTTAAAAGCTGTATTCTGAAACGCTGCTTAAGTCTTCGAAGTCTAATTGCTAAAATTTTGCCACGTTTGAGTAAAAAATCCGTTCAGAAATGTTGGTTTTAACCAAGTCTAGCCAATGCTAGTCTTAAAGCTAACAGCTAACGACCGGATGCCACAGGAAGTCATAGCGACCCCTACTGGATAACACTAACAGTGTCTGAGTTAAAATAAATTAAGGTTGTGCTGCCATCTTCTGGAGAGACTTGAGATCACAGATTTTCACTTCGCTTTTTAGGTATTTTGAGTGAAATTAAACGTTTTTTTATTTCTGTAAGACGAACTTTGAGTTAACAAACTTCCTCGAGCTGATTTATACTGTTATGTTATCTTTCCATTAAAAGTCAGTAAAGTATTTATGCCCAGAGAGGCGTTTACTAGGAATTTTTTTCATTCACTGATAAATCCTCAAGCGGGTGCAAAATGAAAAAAATGAGAACTTTTTGGTAGACACAGGCACAGATAATCATAAGAGCTGAGAGTTTACTCGTTTGCTGGAAATATACTACACGTTTAATTGCTAAATCACTAAATAAGAGTAAATATATCAGGAAAAAGAGACTTTTCTGATTTTATTTTACCACCTAAACGATTACATCTCCTATTTAAATTTTTAATAGCGGATGATGGCGAACGAAGAGGTAAACACTGACCCCTTGCAATCCAGAGATGCCGTCCAGACGGCTTTCCATATTTTAACAAATTCAATTATTGGTAATCAATTAGGGCAATTAGAAGACCTTGATGACAATCAAAGAGATGAGGAACTGCAGAGGTTGGCAAAAGCAGCTAAAGTGTCAGAGGATACAAAATCGAGCCGTGAACGGTTAGCAAAAATTTTCCTGCTTCTCAAAGCGGAATTGGACCATCAGGTTGCACAAAATGTCATGCTATCCAGAGGATATGAATCTGAAAAGGAGAGGTGTGACGTATTGATGAATGAATCTGAATTGGAGAAAAAACAATTTCAGATTGAGAGGGACCTCTCGAAGACTGAGCTGTCAGTACAGGCTCAATCATATGAGGGGAGGATTAGGGATAAAGACCGTGCGTACCAAGACGCGTGTTCAGATAATGATGTCCTACAACAACACTTACAGCAAGCATTAAAGGAGCTGGAGGTTTGCAAAGCGGAAAAGGCGATGATACTCCAACAATGTCTGAATTTACAAAGTGAATGTCAGACATCACAGGAGTGCCTGAAAGCTTGTGAGGAGAATCTAGCCACAGCTACAAACAGGATTTCTGACGGGGGGCGAGCTGGTCTGGGACTCAGGGACGAACAAGGTCAGGGTCCGGTTCAGCCACAACCACCCCAGACAGATGCTGTTACACCTCCTCCCCTTAGCCCCGTTCCAACACCCCCACCTCGGGCGATAAGGACGGGTCTGCACCGACTTGCACCTCCTACTCTTAGCCCCGTTATAACACCCCCATCTCGGGTGATAGGGATGGATCTGGACCAACATGAACCTCCTACTTCTAACACCATTCCGTCATCCCCACCCCCATCTCGGGTGGTAGGAGCAGACCTTCACCAATTTGCACCACCAACCACACAAGAGAGACCGTTGATACTGTCTCCTTCAATGGATGATTTGCAAAAAATCTCAAAATATGTACAACGCTTTGTACCTGGACCGATGGGGTCATCTGGAACAAAAGCGTATCTCAGAGATCTGGAGTTCAGATTGAGAGGTTATCCTAATGCTACGGTGGAGGATAAAATCAGTCTGATACGGCTCACTTCGGACAGAGAGGTGTTCACCTTCATCGAGCGTCTACTTGATGCAACGAGAAGGGATTACAACCTTCTGTGTGAAGTTTTGATCAGAGAGTACGACTCCTGCACGGGACCTGCTGGTTTCCCAGCTGCAGACAAGGTCACGCAGGGTAAAACTGAACATCCAAAAGTTTATTACAAAAGAATCTTCCAAGCTTATTTTGGTAACAGAAATGAAACCGGAATGGAAGAAGAGGAAGGTTTTAAGTTTGTTTTCAGCAAAAATCTTCATACTGATTTTAGACAATCAGTACAAATGATGGCAAATTTCAGAGAAAAATCCATCAGTGAGATTAAACAGTGTGCTGTGAATGTGTTTGAAGCATGTTCTCGTGCTAAGACGCCCATAGAAGTGTTTCCTAGTGTAAAGGTTAAACCCCTCCTTCTTGAACTAGAAGGACGACGCGCCTCGCCGCCTCTTCCTAAGAAATTTGAGAGAAAACAGTCTGTTCAAACTAACAAACCGCGTCCTGAAGGTGCGCGCTGGGACAAAAAGGGTCCTCCTTCAGAGGACGAACGTGATTATCGTAAAAGGGGTGAGCGTCGGACGCAACGATATGGGAACCCATATCATCAGGGGCAGTACGTAAAGGAACCCCCGAAAGACGTACCTGACCGTCCCCCACCTCGGACGAAACGAACCGAGGCGAAAAAAATCACAAAAGTTCCAGAAACAAGGCCCTACACCTCTGAGCTCGGAAGAGACAGAGAAAATACGCAGGTTGTTAGAAACTTTGAAACACACTGACATGGGAACCCAACCAGGAGCACTTTGCAGTAATGTAATCCCTATTACATCTGAGGGCGCGAATGACAACATTACAGATGACGGTGGAACACACCAAGACGTTGCTGTTGTTGCCTCAAACAACCCCTCATCAGAAGAAGGGGGGGTAAACACACACACAAACGATGACGAGTCATCGCAAGCTGGACACTCAGAAACAGCTACTGCTGTGCTGACGGTTCAGACAAACCAAGATTACACAGATAAGGCTGAACGCGTGAAGAAGCGTCAGAAAAAACCCAAGAGGTTTCTGTGTAACTTTATCAGAAGGGGGGTCGCCAAAAAGGCGTACCTGTCAGTAACACTCGAAGGTGTCCTCACACACGAAGCACTCTTGGACGGTGGGGCAGACATAACAATTATGTCAGCTAAACTGTTCGAGGAGCTGAGGACGGCCGCTGCCAGTGTTAACAGGATAATACCTCTCTCTGAATGTGCTATAGAAATGCAGGGTCTCTCAGAGGTGAGAACAACCCTGACAGCTATAGCAATGGTTCACATGCAGATTGGCGAAATGACACTGTATCACCCGGTACACGTGTCTCGTGTTGACTCATTCCCATTTTTGGTTGGCCAGGATTTTATAAATCGCTTCGACGCGATTATAGATTATGGTGATCAAACAATGTGGACAACAGTGAGCAAACCACTGCCAATAAATACGCCTCCGGAGTGTGACACAGACTGCCCAACAGCAGGTACCGCGGAAGGCGCACAGGACTCCTCAGCCGAGGACACGAGCCCGGTGAGTACTCCTCTGACATCATGTGAAACCAAAGAGACCCACTCAGTGGTCCAAACTCTGACCCAACAAGACAGCCTCCTCTGTGAGCTGGAGCAGTCAGAGTCTACCAAACACTACCTACCACTGGTAGTTAAGGGTGTAGAGATCCAAGGGTCCCACACCAACGATGCTGTTCTGTCTCTGTGGACAGATAAATCAGCAATTAACCGAGCTTTCTATGAAACCCTGGTTCACAAACACGTTGGTCTAGAACTAATTAAAAAAGCTTTCCGCTTTCCATTAGTTCCCAATAGTTCACAGGTAATGACCGCAGAAGGAGTCATTAACCTAAAACTGAACTGGAACCAACAAGAACTGGTTCACCCGTTTCTCGTTATCCAAAACTTACCACATGCATCCTACATAGGCTCTGACATATTGGTAAGGTTAGGTGTCCACGTGGACACCATCAACAAGGTGCTGTGGTCCCTAAACCCAGCCACAAAGGATCCTCCTGTGCTAGACATAGCAAGCCTTAAGGCTGGGCAGACCATTCCAGAGGCCTGCCAAGTTGCTAGCAACCAAACCACCACAGTACCACCTCAGGTGATTAACCTAATGGTGCGAATCCACATCATAGCTGGACAAGCTATTAGCCACTAACAGGCATATTTTCAACCCTCTCCTGCATTTTTCAACTTGGTACTGTCCGTGGAAGCCACGAACCAGGTGAGTCTTGACTCCAGGACCACATCTATTGCTGTGTGTATCACAGGCATGGATGAGGTGCTGATCCCAAAAAACACTATGCTAGGATGGTTGATTTCTTCTGACTTTCATGATTTTGAACTAGGCATTCCATTTCTGGGAGGACTCCCAGACAACCTGGTACCGAGTCAAGAGACTGGGCCAGTATGGTTCACGAAACCAACACAGGCCATAGCCCTTTTCTCAACCGATGACGTCGACCAAGGACCTCAAACCTATGGCGTCTTACCCATAGACAGGCCCGACGACTCAGAAAGGGATTCGTTGGAGCTCCCCAGGGAGCAAGAACCCTTATCAGTCTCATCACGGATTGATCAGGTGGTCGCACAAGCTGACGCTCTGACATCTGATGAAG
>NW_023618763.1:0-13035 GCF_014905685.2 Nematolebias whitei
CTCCTTTCGAGATGATGACGGGTCGACAAATGACTCTCCCTCTACACCTGTTGTACCAACCAGGCGATGCTGCCATGGCAACAGCCTACACTACACAACAATACATGAAAGACTTGGAAAAACACCTTAAAAACACTTTTGCTTTCGCCCAGAAAAACCTGGAAAAATCAGCTGAAGGACGCAAAGCATACTACGACTAAAAGGCCTCTCACGAGGAACTCCAAGTGGGAGACAGGGTCTGGTACTACACGTTTGCCCCCACAACTGGGAGAAGAGAGTCCGGGACCGGAACTCTCGCCCGTAAACTGATGCCCAGATGGACTGGACCCCATCTGATAACAGACAAACTGTCTCCAGTTGTCTATCAGATAAAAATCAGTAAAGGCCAAAAAGAGCCAATTGTTAAATGGATACATCGAAACCAGGTTAAACCACACAAGGTGTGCAAAGAAACAACTCCTACGGGACAGCGTGATTGAATCTGACAACCAGATTGAGTGACGCACCAAAACGTCGTTTTCTAGTTGCTTAATCACTACTCTTGTCGATGTTGAAACGTTGTTTATTTGGTTTTGATATTTGTTTCTGAGGTAAGAATGAATTTTGTATGTAGTTTAGTTGGAGACTGTAAAGGACTTTAACTATGCCAACATGCAGTTCACTCGTTAAAATCTAATCGTTGAAGAGTCAATGTAGTCAATGCTACCTTAAGTACCATAACTTACATTGGTCTCACAACGCTTAAGCCGAACCTACTCGAACAATTCTATTCGGGGGGATAGCTAATTTTTTTTGATGAGTCTCGCCATAGACTCCAAAAACATTTATGGAGAAACCAAACACCCAATCTCAAGTCGTTCGTCTAAAAGGCAACAGACAAGTAAACCAACTATAGCGGCCATGTAAGTCTAACATAGACAAAGTTAGCGATGGTGGTATAGTTGGAACACCCTTCTATAGGTATAGACCCCTATAGCTACCCTTTTCAGCATGTTCCACCCCTTAACTGGTAGCTGTAGCTGTTCCCAATCATAATAGCTTACACACCAGGTGCATATAGGTTAAGGCCTTATGTAAAATCCCCTTCATAAGCCCACCTTCAACTACTTAATTGCATGACACATAGAACCGGAACGGCACCGACTGGACGTCACCCAGCGACGACCTTCGCTGGAGGAGACCTGCAATCCTGACGTTGGTCTCCAACCTGCATCCAATGGCCACATCTGCGGTTCAATCAAAGGAACCCCTCTGTATGCTGATCAATCAACACCTCCATTCGTTGTGGATTTACCGTTGTGGATTATATGACTTTTTCCAATGGATTACAGACTTTGTTTCCAAGGGGTTAAAGCATTGCTACAATGGAATTACCAACAACATTATGGAATTACTTTCTTTAACTTTTGTTTTCCTCTTGCTGGATTATATCAAGCTCAAGGACATTCGGAGGCGTAAGTTCATGTTAGAATTCATCCCCATAGACAGGCGATGATTTCCAAAGGGGGGACTGTAGTGAACTAAGCCTCCGGTCAAAACCTGACCCTGAAGACCTTCATGGGACAGAAACTGTCATTTCATTGATTTAAATCCAGAAATACAAATTAGAACATCCAGAGACTTTCTAATTGTGTCCTGCACTAATCAATTGAAAGAACACTGTCTTTTTATATTGTCATTACTATTTTTACAAATGTCTTGATAATCAAAAGGTGTTTAGTTCAAATCATTTTAAATGTTGAAGTGAACTACTCATTTTAAATCAACTGTGAAACAGTATTAATGATTTTTTAATCCTCATTCAAAGTAGAAATCATTTTAAATGTCTATGTTACAAAGTAATTATGCATTTTGATCTTCTCTCTGAAATGAGAAGTAGTGATGTCGGTCGAAAGTCAGAAAGAAGTTATTGGAACGAACTGTCATGTTTTTAAACCTCTCAGACAGAAACAAGAAAGCTGGCACCTAAAGGTCTGTCATTTCTCCAAAACATTTCTCTGTCTGTTCCTAAACATTTCTCTGTCTGTTCCCAAACATCTCACTGTTTTTCTGACTTGTAGTAACCCTCTTACGTCACTAAAACCACACCCCTGTTGGTTCTTTCAACCAATCAGGACTTCCCAAAAGGGACCGGAAACAGAACTCTTTAAAAGTCGACACTTCCTAGTTCCAGTAGTTCTGGGAGCACAGGAGAACAGAAGTTCTGGGAGAAATGAACCGAAGTTCCGAGAGAGAACAGAAGTTCTGAGTTCCTCTGAGTCTTCTCAGAGTCCCGTTCGTTCTTCTGGTACTGATGGAGTTCGGCTGGAGTTCCTGTAGGAGCCACGATGCCTCGCTGTGGCTCCACCCGGTGAAAGCCTTATAACTTCTGAGGAAGTTTGTTCTGTGGACCGAGTTCTCACTACTTCTGCCGAGTCGCAGCCACCCTGAGGAGACGCTGAAAGGTAGCGTACCAGGGACCTTTTGACCGCAGCTGATTCATCCTCCGCCAAGGTAAAAGAGTCGTCATGAGCTTCACTACCAGTGTACCGCGGGCGAACTGCGCTTGAAAGGAGCGTGTTGTTCTTGTCTACAGACATACATCCTCATCCACATCTTTTCTCTCCATTTAAACTCCTTCATTCCCCATCTTTAAAACTCTTCTATCTTGTCAGTAATTAATCCAGATATCTTCAGATATGTCTGTTGTATTTTAGTTACAAGTGAGAAATCATGGCCGTATGATTTCTCATTGTAAAGCTCATTAATTAAGCTGTGTTATTGTAATAGATCTGAATAATCAAGTGTACTAGCTATATATATATATATGCTACTGTCTATTTTTCAGAACTAGTGGTCCTCACTCTGCTGGTCTATTTACTTGGTCCTCGCTTTGTAGTGGAAACACGAATGTGTGTGTGTGTGTGTATGTGTAAATGTTTATGTGTGTGTTCATTGTGAGAATGTGAATTTTGACAAAGACTATTATTTTATTTTATTTTGTGAAAATGTGAATTTTGACAAAGACTGTTTGCACAACAGGAAGCTGTTATGATGGACGAATAATTTGACAAACAAATACATGACAGCCAATGGGGAACTGGTCCATGGGTGACTTTACAGGCACAGGTTGACAATTTAGTAACATACCTAACGGAACATTACGACAATGACAAGAAAAAGGGAGGCAAGATTAAGACCAGAATGGAAGAGCTCATAGTTAAACAGGGAGCCAGCATCACTGAATGCAGGCCATTGGGCATTTTTTTGCTGAAGCACCTGAGAGGGTTGAAAACTAAATTGACTGAGTGCATATCCAGAGAACAGGAGGCGAAGGTGTTTACAAGAAATAAATGTAAAAGAGACAGAGAGGAAGTCGAGAGAGAGTTGAGGAAGTGTGAAAAAATGTTGGTATCCTGGCAGGGAATAAAGCATGGTCTAGTGCAGAAAAAACAAGATGTGGCCTCCAGCTCACTGCCACCTCCTTATCTGAGTGGTAAGGGGCCCACTCAGGAGGCGGGCCCATTACCAGACAAATGGACAGCCCCTAAGGGGCTGTACCCAATCATTGAAATCCTAGATGGAAGCTTATTGGTGCAGCCAGCTGCCAGAGAATGTACACCACCACCCCTTCACAACCCACTCTGGATGGGGGCAGAACTTGAAATCGCCTCTACGCCAAGAGCAGATATTGACTCAGAAAAAATACAGAAAACCCTCAGCCCCACCTCCTCCTCCTCTGTGTCAGGGGAGGAGGTAGAGAACAAGGAAGATAGGAGGAGGGACGAGTTGGATGATCATGTACAGTTATTTCAAGACGTAGAAAAAACACTGCATGAGACTGAGGAACAGATGACCAGAATTAGATTAAAGCTTGAACAGGCAGAGAAGCAAAAGCAGAATAAAAGGAGTATAGATGAGACTGGCGTTAACATCTCTCTGGTAGCCAAGGGAAAGGTCACGGAGAGAGGAGAAAAAGGAGGTTTTCTGACAGAAGAAGAGCTTCTAGGAGCATGCGAGGACTTGTTAGCAGATTATGAGAGAGAAGAAAGAGAAGTTTGTGCGGAGTACTGTGAGAAGACGCGCCCCATGACACTCCGGTCAAGACAGGCACAGGGAAACTACCCCTTACTGCAGTCAGCAGGAGGGAGACTGAAATATGTACCTTTTCCCTTGGGAGATAGAGACGCGTTGGTTGATAAGCTTCCTAGTATCTCAGCAGGAGGAAGCTTATGGTTATCTGAGCTGGATGGACTCACGAGAGGAATGACTTTGGCACTAGGAGATTTTAGG
The DNA here is from genome assembly GCF_014905685.2 of Nematolebias whitei. NCBI lineage: Eukaryota > Metazoa > Chordata > Actinopteri > Cyprinodontiformes > Rivulidae > Nematolebias > Nematolebias whitei. The sequence continues at coordinate 4,273 of NW_023618763.1, forward strand.
GCAATTTTAGGACGTTGTGTCACCCCTATGGTGGGACATGAGTTGGAACGAGCTGCTCGCACTGACACTCAGCCAAACCACACTCCTTTAGCAGTGGTAATTACACAATTAGCCAGACAAATTAAGCGACAGTTCCCTTTGTCTACTCCGGCAGCAATACCAAAATTTGAATGGGACCCTAAGGTCCACCCGAAAGATTACATCACTCAAGCAGTAGAGATTTGGATGAGACACACAACAGTTAATCCAAAAGGTGAACCGTCTAATCTGACTGAATTGTTCAGAGAAGCAGTTTTGAAGGGAGTACCTGATGAAGTGTCAGAGCTGATGGTGAAAAATCCTGATCTCCCAGGGTGCGAGCATGCTAAGTGGGAAAAACTTTTACTACATCATTTGCAGGTGGCACAGGACAAGTTAAAAAAGAAAAAAGATGAAAGAGCTGACCTAGAAAATCAACTCATCAAGTTACAACTTCAGGAAGCACGACAGAATGTATCAAAGAACAAGGATAAATCTGAGAAAATTATGTTAGCTGTGGGAACAGGGAATGTTTCACAACTTGCACACAACAATGTCACACCTGTGACTAATCAGTATCCTGGAGGAGTTGTCTCTTCTCCATATCCTGATCCCTCTTTTCCCTTCCCGTCTTTTCCATTTGCACGCAGGTCTGGTGGGACTGGAAGTGGAGGAGGTTGGCGTGCTGGTGGTCGTGCACGGGGAGGCATGGCGCGTGGACGAGGGGGCTGGGGTGCACCCAGGCAAAGGAACCTGCAAGACAAAATCTGCTACAACTGCAGGAGACCTGGCCATTGGGCCAGATAGTGCAGAGCCCCACCCATGCAGGGGAGTAAAGGCGGAGGGTCACAAGGTATGATTCCACACAATCCTGCTAACATACCGCCTCCTGCCGGTGGCCAGTACCTGCAGTGGGAAGAAGACATGTGCCAAGCCAAGGAGTTAGGAGGGATGGTTAAACGCTCTCTAGCTACCACAGATTGGACGCGCACCACAGCACCAGGTCTGTATTATTCAAAATCATGCGACACATACAGAATACAGTTTGAAAGTTCTGAACAGATCAACCTTGAACACGACCTGCTGACTCGCCAACATGGGAGAGAACGGACAGATTACCACACTGCTGAGGACATGCTGGCTTCACTCCCTGACTCTCTCTGGGCACAGTCTCCAACTGATGTTGGACATGTCTATTGTGCTCCCATCACCTTTAAGGTAAACACAAACACCCCAATCTGGGTACCACAATATTCCCACAAGCTTCAAGCTGAGGAGGGAATCGCCAACACTATTGCAGGTCTAATACAGGCTGGGGTTTTAGAACCCTCAACTTCTGACTGGAATACACCCATCTTACCAGTAGAAAAGAAAGGGACAGGAAAATATCGCATGGCCCATGATTTAAGAGCCATAAATGCTATCTTGTCCACTCCAACAGTGCCTGTTCCTAATCCTTATGTATCCATCTCAGCCTTGGAACCTTCTCAACAATGGTACACCTGTATTGACTTGGCTAACGCGTTCTTTTGTCTCCCTCTAGAGGACAGCTGTCGTGACCTGTTTTCATTCACCTACAAAGGCAGACAGTGGAGATACACGAGACTTCCACAGGGATTCTCTCTCTCTCCAAGGATTTTTAACCAGGTCCTGAAGGATGTTTTGCAAACCTGTCCACTTCCCAGCAACACCACACTGATCCAGTATGTGGACGACTTGCTGTTGGCCGCTCCCACTGCTGATCTCTGCGTGGAAGCTACACGACTTGTCCTACAACACTTACACGGCTCTGGTTTTAAGGTTAGTGATATAGGAATGATTATTTTGATGCTTTTATGTCAATTTATACTTATACTCACTTTATATGCAGCTTATCTGTCCAAAGTCAGGCCTGTGCTGCAGATGTGTTTTGGAGTAATTAAAGTGAGCCTCCGGAGGATACTCTGACCGTAGGATCTGGCCCTTCTTGCGGTTACAGTGACCCGGAGTTTGATGTAGACAGGTCTTTCATCCACTCACGACTTTGGGTTTGAAAGACATGTTTTTATGAGCCATTGCTCTGTTGTACAGACTGCTTTGATGATGGGAAAACATGTTTCCAAGGTCAGGTTATTGCCTTGATTTTGCACAACATGTTTTTATGAGATACCGACTTTCTGTCTGTCCTCCTGACAACCATCAAACTTGTTTTTCACTGCTCTCACGCGATCCGGTCAGGGAGGGGTATATAAGAAATGTAACAAACACAGAGAGTCAGAAGTCTTATTGTGGACCAGCGCGCGGTGCCCAGCAGTTTTGGTGTGATTTCTTGTCATTGGGTCGAAGGCTTCCCGACCAAGTGTCACAGTGAGAGGCTGTCATATCAATTTGTGTGTAAAGAGTGTACATGTTTGCTTGGCTGTTTTTCTGTGGCAGATTAATAAATGACACTATTATTTCTAGCAGAAACAGTCTCCTTGTTTCATTTTCCTCTCGTGTGAATCATTGGGGGCCGACCATTCACGAACCTTTGTTAAAGAAATTTCATAAAACTGTTAGTAAAACTAAATTGCAGATTGGTAGAAAACAGGTTTCTTTCCTGGGCCGTGTAATCTCCGCAGGAACCACTAGCATGTCTTCAGCACATAAGCAAAGCATCCTGACACATCCAAAACCACTACGGGTGAAGGACATGTTATCTTTCCTTGGACTCACCGGCTATAGTCATAGCTACTTGCCAGCATGCACGGACCTGACTCAACCCTTGCGCCATCTGGTCAAGGAACAAGGTATGAGAAATTTGAATATTCCACTAACCTGGACAAAAGAAGCAGAAGATGCCTTTACCCATCTAAAACAACACATGGCATCGGCAGCTGAATTAACCTTACCAGATTACAGCTGTCCTTTCTTCCTGGATGTCTCTGTAACAAAACACGCAATAAATGGGGTTTTGTTTCAGAGAAAAGGGGGAGAGAGGAAAGTATTACAGTACCTCTCACTTATGATGGACAACATGGAAAAAAGACATCCTCCATGCACACAACATGCAGCCGGGATAGCGAAACTGATTAAAAAACAGCACACATAGTCATGGGCCATGCCCTGCAGGTTCTGACAACACATAGCGTGGTTGCCTATGTGAACTCACAGTGTTTTACGATGATGGCTCTTAGACAACACAGACTATCAAAAATCTTAGAAGCCCCCAATATAACATTCTCACATGAGAGAATAAATATAGCAGATTGTGTTGCAGAAGGTGAGCCTCACCGATGTGAAGAGCTGGTGGTCAAGCTGGAGAAGGTGAGGCCAGATCTAGAAGCATCCCCACTTTGGGGAATACAGGTAAGACACTTGTTCACAGACGGGTGTTGTTACAGACATCCAACAGAAGGCCTGAAAGCAAGTTATGCAATAGTGGAAAAAACAGATACAGGCTATGAAGTGATAAAAGCAGAACAGCTAGAATGTGCACCATCTGCACAGAGAGCAGAGGTCAGAGCAGTGGTAGAAGCACTGAAACTAGCAGAGAATCAGAAAGTGAATGTTTACACGGATTCCGCCTATACAGTAGGAGCAGTCCACGTGGAACTTTGTCAATGGATTAGAACAGGTTTTTTGACAGCAGGAGGAAAAACCATTAAACACGAAGCAGACATGAAAGAGTTAGCAAAGGCCCTTCTGCTGCCCTTGAGAGTGGCAGTAATGAAATGCAAAGGACATGACAACAGTGACTCCTACATAGCTCAGGGCAATCAAACAGCTGACAACGCAGCAAAAGCTGCAGTAGGATACTCTCCCTTGATGATGACAGTCACAGCAGAGGAGGAGATAAAAGACAAACTTACACTTGAGCAGGTTATTGAACTTCAAAAGGGGGCGGCACCAGAAGAAAAGAACATGTGGAGACTAAGGGGGGCGACCGAGAAGGACGGTTGCTGGAGAGGGCACGATGGTAAAATAGTCTTTCCACCTGGCAGAAAACAGGAACTTTTTCAGGAAGAACATGGACCAGGACATGTAGGGACGAGACAAATGCTTGAAAATTTGAACGAGTGGTGACATCCTTTTATGTCACACATGGTAAGATATTTCATTAAAACATGCAGAGTATGTGGACAGTTCAACCCGAAAAAGACTCTGACACCAACACAAGGAAAGTTTCCTTTATTGATGTGTCCAGGAAAAGAAATTATATTGGATTACACAGACATGGTAACGACAGTCAAAGGGAAAAGAGGCCCAAACAGGGCCTCAAACACAGGTTTGGCACCGTATACCACCCACAGTCCCAGGGGAAGGTAGAAAGAATGAATCAGAATTTGAAAAACAAATTGGCCAAAATCTGTGCACAGAATAAATTGTCCTGGGTTGATGCTTTGCCTCTAGCCTTGATGTCAATCAGATGCTCTGTCAATTCTGCCACAGGATACACCCCATTTGAACTGACCATGGGACAGTGTTGTCCTGGACCAAGATGTCCACCTCTGGATAACACAGGTGATCTGCAGAAATTGACACATAAATACTATTTTCATCAGTTACAGAGTGTGCGGAAGGAACTCACCAGGATCCAAGGAGAGTCCTCAAACAAAGACCCTGCCCCCACATCTCCAGAAGTCCAGTGGGTGTGGCTGAAGGTCATCAAACGAAAGTGGTCAGAACCCAGATTCACAGGACCACACCAGGTGATTGAAAGGACCTCACACGCCGCCCGCCTCAGAGGAAAGGTGAAATCTAGTATCACTGGTCTCATTTTGCTCCAGCTGAGGAACCAGGACAGGAATAGGTAAAGCACACAAGCAAGCCAACAGACCCAAGTTAGACATATGTTGTGGGAAAAACATCCATGGAGGACTACTATAGTCCTGTGAATCATATCAGTGATTTTGTGTACGATCATTTTTTTACTCGAACATGCATGCATCATTCCGGGGGGTAGAAATTGTATTGATTCGCACCGTAGGTCCGTAACCACCCAGGTGATAGACAAACAGGAAAGAATGGACGACTGCATAAAGACGTGGGGAGGGCTGGAAGTAAATTATACCCTGAATACGACTACTACGTTCCAATTTGATCTATGTCAAGTCATAAACTGTGGGACACGCCCTGGGGATTGGAGAGAGTATGATGTGTACCTGTGTCACAGTGCTCCCGCCCAAGAGTCATGCTCCCAGAGTGGCGTTTCTGCCCAGGGGCACATTGAAGCGAAAAGCAGCATGTGTCCCTCTTGGGACCACGTTGTAGCATATACAGGGACTTCCTGGAGCCCTCGCGTGGCAACACCATGGGCCTTGCAAAAGGGACAGTACATGGGGGGAGGTCCAGGAGGGAGTAATCCCCTCCTGCTGTCAGTTAAACAATTGAATGGCACCATGTATGTGGCCACTCCACAGCGCCCCAAAAACAATGTCACTCTGTATCTGACTCTGGGAGTAGCGTATAGTTCTCACTATTGGTTTCCAACATTCCCCGAGGGAGTGATTAAAATTAATTTGATACCCTATACTCAGCCCAGCCTCATGGAGACTGAGGATTCGGGGGAGAAAACAGGACCAGTTCTCACCTTTGACTATTCTAAATTAAAATCCACCGATTTGGTACATATTGCTACAGGTTACTCCAGCACCAACATGTGGTTGGACTGGATCGCCGCTACTGCAAAAGAAAGTAACATGTCAAATTGTGTCGCCTGCGCTGCAGGAAGACCCACCATGTACATGGAACCCGCCCCTCTGTATCCAGAGGACGAGTGGGGGTTTCAGTGTATGTTGAATTTAACGAAAAGCGCAACTCCACCCAATTGCACGACCCTAGCCAGTTTTTTCCCTCCAATTGATAATCAAACTAGAATCATTCTGGCCATCCCCGTGAAGGCCCATTATATATGTTTTAATTTTACAGACGGACACACCGAAATCGGAAGCATCAGCCCAGATTGGTGTAACAGAACATTTTCAGGAAAAAGGATTGGTAAATGGGCACGAAGCGGGTTGTTCTATTATTGCGGTGGACAAAACTTTTTGTTGCGTATCACTCATCAGATGAAGGGTGTTTGTGCCATGATACGGCTCAGAACTCCACTGATGTTACTAGGAAACACATTGAAATCTTCCCCAGAACAACCCTCCCCCGTCACTGCCACCCGACGTAGAAGATGCCACATCCGGAAAAAACGATATGCCAGCACATTTGATTTGTCTGCTAATTCCCCCACTTATATTGACGCTATCGGAGTCCCCCGTGGTGTTCCTGACGAATACAAATTGGCTAACCAAATGGCCGCCGGGTTTGAAGCTTTACCAATCATCTCAGCCTATTTTCCAGTGCTTCCTCATAAGAATGTAGACCGAATAAATTACGTGCACTATAATGTTCTGCGGCTAGCCAATCTGACTAGAGATGCGGTGGAGGGACTATCAGAACAATTGGCCCCCACCTCTCTAATGGCAGTGCAAACTAGGATGGCATTAGATATGCTTCTGGCTGAAAAAGGGGGAGTGTGTGCTATGTTTGGAGATATGTGTTGTACTTTCATCCATAATAATACAGCTCCTGATGGGTCAGTGACCACTGGAGGGATTGAGGACGCTGAGTAAGACCATGCATGAACACTCAGGTCTGCACAACCCATTAGACAGCTGGTTCACGGATGTGTTTGGGAAATGGAAGGCGGTGGTTTTGTCTTTGTTTGTCTCCATTGCCACCCTTCTAGGTGTACTGGTCGTATGTGGTTGCTGCTGTGTGCCCTGTGCAAGATCACTCGTGGTGCGCTGTATCACCTCGACCATCGAGAAAGGGAGCGGGGATAGACCTTCTGGATATCAGACGTTGTCAACCAGCGATCCTTCAAGCCACACGGAATTCGAGCTCTCCCTGGTGGCATAACCCAAAAACTGCTGACACTGGCTTCACAACCTGTCTCCTAATATGTGTTTTACACCATTTTTCTTTGCTTTAAGTTGATTCTTATACATATTATAATTACATGTGTTACTTTCCTTCCCCTGCTTCCAAATTACTGTTGAGTATTGGTTTGGATATTTTATCATACTGCTAGCAATAGGAAACTTAGATAAATGCATGTGGCCACATTTTAACTTTTACTGAAACTCTCTCTCTCTCTCTCTCTCTCTCTTTCAGTCTGTGACAACGCGACGGACGATGCCTCTATGAGATGGACCTTAATTGTCCAACCAATTCGTAGTCACTGTTAAAGACGCAGGCCAACAAGTTGTGGTCCTTTTAAAATACAGGCATCCACTGTGCGCTTTGTAACCAACTGACAGAGAATTACATTTTTAGACATTTTATTGCGTTTTTCCACTAAGTTGTGCTATATTTATCTTATTAATGGCTCATTTGATTGCTATTGTTATATCATTTAAACAGCAATTTTGTTAAATTTATGACACAGGATAAGGACGATTGTAAGAGTGCACTGGAACGCCATCTTGGTCGTTGTCACAAGGGGCGTGAGGCGTTGTGCTGTTTTTACCCCGCACCATTACACCGTTGCCCTGGGGATTTTTCCAGCACAAGTTCTGGACACTCGTCAGGGACAGATGTTTGCAGCCAAAGAGGTGGTCCCCTTGGGGGGACCAAAAGGGGGAAATGTTGTATAATGTAATCTTTTTTGCTATGCTCTGACACGAAATATTTCTCTGTGTATGGTGAAAAACTGCAGGGTCATGATGTGCGTCATGTGGGCCCATGATGTGCGTAACTCCTTGTACAAGGGGACCAGAGACTTGTTATCTTGCCCAGAACAGATCACATTCAGCTGGGGGCAGTGGGCAAAAAAAACCAAGACCATGCCAGACCACACCCAGTAGCGCCGACTCACTCAGAACAACATCATGATAAGGACATCCCAATGTAACTGATAAGGCTGTATTTAAATGAAGCAAATACATTTTGTAACTTAGACGTGTAAAATGGATGTAACGTGCATGTGAGGCGTCTCCCTTCCAGCGCTGTGAAGGTAAAATAAATCTTTGTCTGAATTCAGAACCACTTCTCAGGCTGTGTTTTTGACTCTGTCTTCTTTCCACTGAACGATCTCAGGTTGAGGCAGTTTTGAGCTAAGTGTTTGAAAGTTGGTTCACATAGTTTTAAAGACCTCAACAATTGACAACCTCCCGCTTTTTATTCATTACCAGAAAATAAACCAGGTCTGTTCTTACAGATATCTGGCTGTTCAACTTGTCAATAAGTGCCGCTTTATTGTGGAAATCAGACTGTTACAAGGATTCTTTTAGGCCTTTTATTATTTGAGCCTGAGAGAAAGTACCAGAGATTTCCAGCCTAGTTAATTGGAAACAGATGAGCTGGAGGGAGGCACACACCCACACACACGCAGGCAGAAAATAGGGAGTGTAATGAACATATATCTGTCGATATTATTCATAAATTAAACGGATTCTTTCATTTTTCTGGACTGAGTAATATCGTGCCTTGAATGATTAAATGTGGACGGAAACGTGTTTTAATTTCTGACTCACCAACAACAGTGAGACGTTTAATTAAAAACGATTCAACACATCACACATTTACAATAATTGGCAGATTGATTACAATAACACATAGCTTAATTAGCAAGCTTTACAATTAGAAAACCATACGGCCATGGTTTCCACTTGTAGCTTTTAAACCAACAGACATTTCTGAAAATATCTAGATGATTACTTGCAGATAGAAGAGTTTTAAAGATGGGAAAATGAAGTTTAAATGGAGAGGAAAATGGATGAGGGAAAAGTG
>NW_023618763.1:13294-15844 GCF_014905685.2 Nematolebias whitei
AACAAAGTCTGTAATCCATTGGAAAAAGTCATATAATCCACAACGGTAAATCCACAACGAATGGAGGTGTTGATTGATCAGCATACAGAGGGGTTCCTTTGATTGAACCGCAGATGTGGCCATTGGATGCAGGTTGGAGACCAACGTCAGGATTGCAGGTCTCCTCCAGCGAAGGTCGTCGCTGGGTGACGTCCAGTCGGTGCCGTTCCGGTTCTATGTGTCATGCAATTAAGTAGTTGAAGGTGGGCTTATGAAGGGGATTTCACATAAGGCCTTAACCTATATGCACCTGGTGTGTAAGCTATTATGATTGGGAACAGCTACAGCTACCAGTTAAGGGGTGGAACATGCTGAAAAGGGTAGCTATAGGGGTCTATACCTATAGAAGGGTGTTCCAACTATACCACCATCGCTAACTTTGTCTATGTTAGACTTACATGGCCGCTATAGTTGGTTTACTTGTCTGTTGCCTTTTAGACGAACGACTTGAGATTGGGTGTTTGGTTTCTCCATAAATGTTTTTGGAGTCTATGGCGAGACTCATCAAAAAAAATTAGCTATCCCCCCGAATAGAATTGTTCGAGTAGGTTCGGCTTAAGCGTTGTGAGACCAATGTAAGTTATGGTACTTAAGGTAGCATTGACTACATTGACTCTTCAACGATTAGATTTTAACGAGTGAACTGCATGTTGGCATAGTTAAAGTCCTTTACAGTCTCCAACTAAACTACATACAAAATTCATTCTTACCTCAGAAACAAATATCAAAACCAAATAAACAACGTTTCAACATCGACAAGAGTAGTGATTAAGCAACTAGAAAACGACGTTTTGGTGCGTCACTCAATCTGGTTGTCAGATTCAATCACGCTGTCCCGTAGGAGTTGTTTCTTTGCACACCTTGTGTGGTTTAACCTGGTTTCGATGTATCCATTTAACAATTGGCTCTTTTTGGCCTTTACTGATTTTTATCTGATAGACAACTGGAGACAGTTTGTCTGTTATCAGATGGGGTCCAGTCCATCTGGGCATCAGTTTACGGGCGAGAGTTCCGGTCCCGGACTCTCTTCTCCCAGTTGTGGGGGCAAACGTGTAGTACCAGACCCTGTTTTTTTTTTTTTTTTTTTTTTTTTTTTTTTTTTTTTCGTAGTATGCTTTGCGTCCTTCAGCTGATTTTTCCAGGTTTTTCTGGGCGAAAGCAAAAGTGTTTTTAAGGTGTTTTTCCAAGTCTTTCATGTATTGTTGTGTAGTGTAGGCTGTTGCCATGGCAGCATCGCCTGGTTGGTACAACAGGTGTAGAGGGAGAGTCATTTGTCGACCCGTCATCATCTCGAAAGGAGAGATGCCAGTCGATGTGTGTGGAGTGGCCCTTATGGCCATGAGGACCAGAGGGAGTTTCACGTCCCAATCCTTGTGGTTTGCGGCTACGTATTTTTTCAAAATACTCACCACAGTCCTGTTTGCTCTCTCAACCTGGCCTGAGCCTGTGGATGGTAGCCAATATGGAAGTTGGCTTTGACGCCTAGCGTCTTCCACAGTTCTTTCATTACTTCACCTGTGAAGTGTGTACCTTGGTCTGAGTTCACCCTAAGGGGAAGTCCAAACCTTGACAATACATGATTCATTAATAACATAGCGGTCGCTTGTGCTGTGGAATAAGGGGCTGGTAGACATTCTACCCATTTGGTAAACACGCAGGTTACCGTGAGAAAATATTTATTTCCTCTAGAGCTCTTAGTGAGTGGTCCAACCCAGTCAATCTGGAGGTCCGACCATGGAAATGCAATGCCTCTACTATGCAGTGGTGCCCTGTGGAGTGGTCTGGATGGCTGAAACTGGCCACAGACCAGGCACCCTTTTATGTAGTCTTTGACATCCTTCTTCATTCCAGGCCAATAAGCAATCTGTTTTAATGCTTTCAGCGTGGCATTGTCACCCTTGTGTCCTGCGGACGGAAGGTCATGTGCATGAACTAACATCACCCCCCTGTGGTCATGGGGGACCACGAACACGGGTGAGGACGTCCGACCATGAGCAAAAGTTAGGATGCCCTTAAGTAGTTTTAACTGTTTGCACAGCTGAAAGAAGACTTTAAGGTCTGGATTGGAATCCAGTTCGCCTTTCGATGGAGCGTATTTGTCTGGGTCAGTCAGATACAGTATCATCGAGTTAATTACAGGATCCAACTTCTGAAGTTGGATGATGTCTGGGTCAGTCAGTATTGGGCGTACAGAAACTGTGTTATCAGCAGGTTTAGCTGCAGCTTGTGCACGTGTGACTGCCATTACCTCAGCTGTAGGTTGTGTCGACTGAGTGTTGAGTAGCCAGGAGGGGTCAAAGGACCACGTGGGCCCATCAACGGCTCTTCCCTTGGCTAGGGAGTCTGCAAGGTCATTGTAGTGCTTGTCAACGCCTGGGACTCTGGAATGTCCTGGAACTTTCTTCCAGAAGATCTGTAGATCATGTGATGTCACTAAGTGATCACATGTCATGAAAAGCTCTTTGTGTTTGACCACCTTTTTGTTGCTTGTGAGAAAACCGTTCTGTTTCC
>NW_023618763.1:15944-17498 GCF_014905685.2 Nematolebias whitei
TCTTTCAGCTGCGCAAACAGTTAAAACTACTCAAGGACAGCCTAACTTTAGCTCATGGAGCGACGTCCTCACCCGTGTTCGCGGTCTCCCATGACCGAAGGGGGGTGACGCCAGTTAGGGTAATGTTACCAGACGCGATAACGTGATCAAATCTGACATTCAGAGTGAGTGACGCACCGAAACATTGTTTTCTAGTTGCTTAATCACTACTTTTGTCAATGTGTAAACGTTGTTTTACTGGTTGCTTAATCACTGTTTTTGTCGATGTTGAGACATCGTTTAATTGGTTTTTGGTATTGTTTCTGAACACCCCAAGTAAGAATGAATTTTGTGTGTAGTTAAGTTAGAGACTAAGAGGCCTTTAACTATGCCAACATGCAGTTCACTCGTTAAAATCTAATCTTTGCGGAGTCAGTGTAGATTAATGCTACCTTAAGTACCATAATCTACATTGGTCTCACAACGCTTAAGCCGAACCTACTCGAACAATTCCATTCGGGGGGATAGCTAATTCTTTTTGATGAGTCTCGCCATAGACTCCAAAAACATTTATGGGGAAACCAAACATCCAATCTCAAGTCGTTCGTCTAAAAGACAACAGACAATTGAACCAAACTATATTTTGCCATGTAAAGCTAACTTAAACCAAGTTAGGAATGGAAAAATAGTTTGGAATGCCCTTCTATAGGTATAGACCCCTATAGTTACCCTTTTCAGCATGTTCCACCCCTTAACTGGTAGCTGTAGCTGTTCCAAATCATAATAGCTTACAAACCAGGTGCATATAGGTTAAGGTCTTATGTAAAATCCCCTTCATAAGCCCACCTTAAACCACATAATTGCATGACACATTGAACCAGAATGGCACCGAGGACGTCACCCAGCGACGACCTTCGCTGGAGGAGACCTGCAATCCTGACGTTGGTCTGCAATCTTCATCCAGCGGCTGCATCTTCAGTTCAATCCAAGGGAACCCCTCTGTATGCTGATCAATCAACACCTCCATTTGTTGTGGATTTACCGTTGTGGATTATATGACTTTTTACAATGGATTACAGACTTTGTTTCCAAGGGGTTAAAGCATTGCTACAATAGAATTACCAACAACATTATGGAATTACCATCAACACAATGGAATTACTGAAAACATTGTGGGATTACCTCCTTTGACTTTTGTTTTCCTTGCTGGATTACATCAAGCTCAAGGACATTCGAAGGCGTAAGTTCATGTTGGAATTCATCACCATGGACAGGCGATGATTTCCAAAGGGGGACTGTAGTGAACTAAGCCTCAGGTCAAATCTGGCCCTGAGGGCCTTCTTGGGACAAGAACTGTTACTTCATTGATTTGAGTCCAGAAACACAAAATTAAGTTCATCCAGAGACTTTCTAAGTGTGTCCTGCACTGATCAATTGAAAGAACACTCTCTTTTTTATTATCATTACTATTTTACAATGTCTTGATAATCAAAAGTGTGTTTAGTTCAAACCATTTTAAATGATGAATTGAACTACTCATTTTAAATCAACTGTGAAACAGTATAAATGATTTTT
>NW_023618763.1:17598-22379 GCF_014905685.2 Nematolebias whitei
GGCTGGTTTCAGGGACCACAGCACCTTGTTGATGGTGTCCACGTGGACACCCAACCTTACCAAAATGTCAGAGCCTATGTAGGTTGCATGTGGTAAGTTTTGGATCACGAGAAACGGGTGAACCAGTTCTCGTTGGTTCCAGTTCAGTTTTAGGTTAATGACTCCTTCAGCGGTCATTACCTGTGAACTATTGGGAACTAATGGAAAGCGGAAAGCTTTTTTAATTAGTTCTAGACTCACGTGTTTGTGAACCAAGGTTTCATAGAAAGCTCGGTTAATTGCTGATTTATCTGTCCACAGAGACAGAGCAGCATCGTTGGTGTGGGATCCTTGGATTTCTACACCTTTAACTACCAGTGGTAGGTAGTGTTTGGTGGACTCTGACTGCTCCAGCTCACAGAGGAGGCTGTCTTGTTGGGTCAGAGTTTGGACCACCGGGTGGGTCTGTTTGGTTTCACATGATTTCAGAGGAATACTCACCGGGCTCGTGTCCTCGGCTGAGGAGTCCTTTGTGCCCTCCGCGGTACTTGCTGTTAGGCAGTCTGTGTTACACTCTGGAGGCATTTGTATTGGCAGTGGTTTGCTCACTTTTGCCCACATCGTTTGATCACCATAATCTATAATCGCCTCGAAGCGATTTATAAAATCCTGGCCAACCAAAAATGGGAATGAGTCAACACTAGACACGTGTACCGGGTGGTATAGTGTCATTCTGCCAATCTGCATGTGAACCATTGCTATAGCTGTCAGGGTTGTCCTCTTCTCTGAGAGACCCTGCATTTCTATAGCACATTCTGTGAGAGGTATTATCCTGTTAACACCGGCAGCGGCTGTCCTCAGCTCCTCGAACAGTTTAGCTGACATAATTGTTATGTCTGCCCCACCGTCCAGAAGTGCTTCATGTGTGACGACTCCTTCGAGTGTTACTGACAGGTACGCCTTCTTGGCGACCCCCCTTCTGATAAAGTTACACAGAAACCTCTTAGGTTTTTTCTGACGTTTCTTCACACGTTCAGCCTTGTCTGTGTAATCTTGGTTTGTCTGAACCGTCAGCAAAGCAGTAGCTGTTTCTGAGTGTTCAGCTTGCGATGACTCGTCATCGTTTGTGTGTGAGTTTACCCCCCCCTTCTTCCGATGAGGGGTTGTTGGAGACAACAACAACAATGTCTTGGTGTGTTCCACCGACATCTGTAATGTTGTCATTCGCGCCCTCAGATGTAATAGTGATTACATCACTGCATAGTGCTCCAGGTTGGTTTCCCGTCTCAGTGTGTTTCAAAGTTTCTAACAACCTGCGTAGTTTCTCTGTCTCTTCCGAGCTCAGAGGTGTAGGGCCTTGTTTCTGGAACCTTTGTGATTTTTTCGCCTCGGATCGTTTCGTCCGAGGTGGGGGACGGTTAGGTACGTCTTTTGGGGGTTCCTTTTCGGACTTCCCTTGATAATATGGGTCATGGTTCCCATATCTTTGCGTCCTACGCACACCCCATTTACGATAATCACGTTCATCCTCTGAAAGAGGAGCATTTTTGTCCCAGCGTGCACCTTCATGACGCGGTTTGTTAGTTTGAAAAGACTGCTTTTTCTCGCCTTTCTTAGGAGGGGGAGGCGATGCACGCCGTCCTTCCAATTCTAGCGAGTGGGGTTTAACCTTTACACCAGGAAACACCTCTATGGGCGTCTTAGCATGAGAACATGCCTCAAACACATTCACAGCACACTGTTTAATCTCATTGATGGATTTTTCTCTGAAATTTGCCATCATTTGTACTGACGTTTTAAAGTCAGTGTGGAGATTTTTGCTGAAAACAAATTTAAAACCTTCTTCTTCCTCCATTCTGGTTTCATTTCTATAACCAAAATAAGCTTGGAAGATTCTTTTGTAATAAACCTTTGGATGTTCATGCTTGCCTTGCGTGACCTTGTCAGCAGCTGGGAAGCCAGCAGGTCCCGTGCAGGGGTCGTACTCCCTGATCAAAGCTTCACACAGAAGGTTGTAATCCCTCCTCGTGGCATCAGGTTGACGCTCGATGAAGGTGAACACCTCTCTGTCCGACGTGAGCCTTATCAGACTGATTTTATCCTCAACCATAGCATTAGGATAACCACTCAGTCTGAAATCAAGGTCGTTTAGATACGCTTTTTTGCCCGTTGAACCCATTGGACCAGGTACATAGCGTTGTACATATTTTGAGAGTTTTTGAAGATCATCTATTGAAAGAGGAAGTTTCAATGGTCTCTCTTGCCTGCTTGGTAGTGGAAACCTGTTCAGGTCTGTCCCTACTACTTTAGATAAGGGTGGAGGTGTGTGTGATGTAAAGAGATTTGGGTCTGAAGCCCAGTGTGTCCCCACATTCTGTCCATGCCTCACACTATTTTCCCTTTCTGCATGGCAAAGTTGTGTTTTAAGCACGTCTATCTCAGTTTTGCAGCGGGACACTTGTGACATTGTCTCGTCGTGATCCCGTCTTAATGCAAAGTATGCTGTGGAAAACAGTTCTTTAGCATCCCTGGCTTCAGTGAGTGATGCATTCAGTGACTGTACTTGGCTATTCAGTGAATCAATTTCTGCACGTGCGTCTTGCTGTGACTGAATCATCTGTTCAAGATGTTTCTTAGTGAGGACCTCGTGTTCACTTTTAAATTGAAGGAAGCGTTCTTCAATTTCCTAAACCACCTCTTTTTCGCTGTTTAACCTTATCTCAAGGTCGTCAGCTTTGTCTACCACTGCATAGAATGATGCTTTCAGTAAGAGCGCCAATTTTGCCAGTTTTTCATAGCTTGACTTTGGTCTGTCTGTAGAGGTCACACTCTCTGCAACCTCCTTCAGCTTGTCCAATAACTCTTTTGAGTTCATGCTGTCCACCTGTTCACCATATGGATGTAAGGAGTCTGTGCGCAGCGTTAATGCTCCCTCTAAACAGTCCTTCATCTCACAAGGATCAAAATCCTTTTCTGTCACACCTGCCATGGTTATTCACTGTTCAGCACTTATCTGGTTAAACAGTTGCCAACTTCAGATTATTTTAACAGGTAAATATTTGTATTCAAGTGTCATGTGAGTTTCACACACTTTTTAGCTCTGGGTTCACTCAACAGTACTGTGTAAGCCACTTCTTCAAATTAATGGGCACCTATTTGTAGGTTTTACCCCAATGCATGAATATTTTTAAGTAAATGCCTCTTTTCTGGCAGTGTTACTTAATGTGCTTAAATCAAACAGATACTAGATTACCAAGCTTCTCAGTGTTATTTACTCTAAAGCACTTAACATTAAATAAATCTGCAATTTTTCTAAAAGTTTCACAGCAACTTTAGTTTTTAAACGCTTTTTAAGCAGTTTCATTTACCAGAATTTGCTATTTAAAACAGTTACTCATTAAACCAGGTTGGGTGAAAAGAGGAAAAAAAAATTATGAGGAGATTATCAGTCCCTCTTCAGGAAAACTGTTATACTCCTCTTTCAACAGCAGGTGGCAGTGTAAGCTTATTTATACCAGCAGGAGTCTATGACAACTTCCTGTGGATCGTTCTGTTGATATCCGGTTGTTAGCCGCTTAGCTCAAAATTAGCATCAGCGAAACTTCGGTCAAATCAACATTTCTGAACGTATTTAAAGCTAAAACGTGGCGTTGTTTCAACAAGCACGACTTTTATGCATGAAACATGAGTTTTGTGGGAACAGTGGCGGCTCCATTCAGCGATTTTAAACACAGTGGAGGCTTCGGTTGAACCGAGACTCATTTTCGGGGTCACGTGACTGAATCAACCAATCATCAGAGACAGCAGCGTGGTGGGCCTTACGATCTGACATCAGAGGAAGTGACGACAGACACGTCACTCGTCTCTCAGCGAATCAGAGCGTTTCAAACAGCGGTTTTCGACCAATGACGCTTCGTCATTTTAGCTATCTTTGTTAGCATTAGCCTGAAAAAGTCCGGTCAACTTTCGTCATTAAAACTGTCAAAATGCACTATTTTCTGTTAAAAAATGTGGCGAATAAACTCTCAAAAGCGTACTGAGACGGCGCTCAGTTTTTAAAAACGTCTCTCCAACCATTTAAAACAACTCGTTCTAACTTATCAGAACCGAGCGAGCGAACCGGGTCTGAGCCGAACCCCCTTCTTTTTAAACAGAATCCACGTTTCTCACAGCTTATTAGCTCTGTCACATAACAGATGTACATTTCAGCTTTAAAATGAAACACATTGACGTTATTTCAGCTCTAAAAACACCACAACTGTGAACTTTCTCTGAACACCACAGCTGCAAAACGCTGCGTTTCACACAGCAGTCTGCCCTCTAAAGCTAATTTCAGTTAAGATCAGATATGCCAACATGATAAATTCAATTGTTACACGAATAACAGTCCATTCATGAACCCGTTATGGGCCACCAGATGTAATGAACATATATCTGTCGATATTATTCATAAATTAAACGGATTCTTTCATTTTTCTGGACTGAGTAATATCGTGCCTTGAATGATTAAATGTGGATGGAAACGTGTTTTAATTTCTGACTCACCAACAACAGTGAGACGTTTAATTAAAAACGATTCAACACATCACACATTTACAATAATTGGCAGATTGATTACAATAACACATAGCTTAATTAGCAAGCTTTACAATTAGAAAACCATACGGCCATGGTTTCCACTTGCAGCTTTTAAACCAACAGACATTTCTGAAAATATCTAGATGATTACTGACAGATAGAAGAGTTTTAAAGATGGGGAAAATGAAGTTTAAATGGAGAGGAAAATGGATGAGGGAAAAGTG
>NW_023618763.1:22479-29462 GCF_014905685.2 Nematolebias whitei
AAAAATCATTTATACTGTTTCACAGTTGATTTAAAATGAGTAGTTCACTTCAACAATTAAAATGGTTTGAACTAAACACACTTTTGATTATCAAGACATTGTAAAATAGTAATGATAATAAAAAAGATTGTTCTTTCAATTGATCAGTGCAGGACACACTTAGAAAGTCTCTGGATGAACTTAATTTTGTGTTTCTGGACTCAAATCAATGAAGTAACAGTTCTTGTCCAAGGAAGGCCCTCAGGACCAGATTTGACCTGAGGCTTAGTTCACTACAGGAGAGAGAGAATAAAAGAAGGAGTAAAGGATGGAATACATTCTTTCCTAATGAAACTGTCCTTAAATAAAGAAACAGAAATTGTTGATTTACAAACGAATCAAGTAAAGATAATCAAGTTGATATTATAATCTTTTGTTATTTTAAAATGTATTTTGTTTCAAGTTTGTTTCATGATGTTGAGAGTATAAGAATGGAGTGAACTGTCTTCTCAGAAATGTTTTCTCAAGAAATGTTATACGAGTGATGAGTTACTCAAGAAGAGTGTTTCACAATAACGCTTCCTGAGGCACTCCAAGCAAAACATGAATCCCTATAAGGAAACAGAGAATAGAATAACAACTCAAAAGTTGAAGCAGAAGAGATCTGGACCAATCCGAACAGATTAAGGTGACACCCAGTTTTAATATATATAAGAATGATGTAATCATCTCCTATAGACATGCATAGAAATCCTGAGCCAACTCCAGCCCAGAAAGGAGGGCCAAAAGAGGTGGCATGACCCATTGGAGGTGGTGACCAGAACTTACTCTATAAATACACACTGATCTGACAAACTGCGGCTGAAGACAACTGGAGTGTGAGGAAAACAGGATAAGTTTTTGACGGTTCCAGCTGAGGAAGAAATTGGATGGATCCGAAGATAAAACTCCTTGGTGAAGCTGCACTGGAGTTATTCTTCACTTCAGCCCGGATCATCACCCAGATCCTTTTTCTTCAGATTCTGAACAGCTGTTGAGCCTGAGGCGGCCTCATTCCAGAGCGAGTGAGGTAATCTGCTCCTTACTGCACCAGAATTCTCAGGAATTCCATCAGAGAGTGATGGTAGGGAGATGTCTCGAAAAATTTGTCCTTTGTCAACATTTAAATCAGATCAGAGCGGTAGCCTACAGAATTACAAGCAGAGAGATTGATTATATTTTGGATTCAATTGCTTGGGGTTGACGAAGGTTGTTAGAAGTGGTAAGGGACAATATATATTAGATCAGGTTGTGAGTTGGGGGTGATTGTGAAGGTTTTGGAGCATTTAAGTGCGTCAGAACGATCCTGAGTGAAACCGGGCACGACCGGCTGGACTGAGTGAAGTCCGATGCCGGGCTGAGAGGAGACCAAGCGCCTGTTTCAAACCTCAAACCTATCCATCCACCTCACCTAGGGAAGGTTAACAACTGAAAAGGATATAAAGAGTGAGAATCATCCATCATGTAATTTCTGTGTAACCCAGTGTAATCATTTATTGTGCTATACTACTGTTCCCCTGCAAAACCTATTGATTGAAAGCAAAGCAAAACGTCAAATTCTGGATTCTTTTTTCAAACACACCCTCTTGTTCTTGGAAGTGGAAAAACTTGGTTCAACGAAACAACAGAAGTATTTGGGAGGTTTTAAACGGTTTTCTTAGCTTTTTGAGTGTAAAACAACACCCTGGAGTCTTATTTTTCCTAGATTCTAAAGATTGCCAGATCGGTTAACAATTGTAATGCTAAAACAGGAGATGAGCTACCGTTAACTTGCGCTTCCTCGTCCGCTGAACGTCCCCACTCCTGCTGTTAAGTGAGGCGAGGCACGAGGTGAAAAGTTGGGTGTGGTGCAAAGGGACACGAGGAACCAGAAAAGGGACATGAGGAACCAGAAAAAGGACACGAGGGATCACAAGGGATTTGGACGGTCAAGGGATCATCCCAAAGAGTCATTGTTCCAGCGGGCGGCCGGGAGGCTGTCCATCAAACCGGGCCAGGTCAGGGGGGCGGCCGGGAGGCCGTCCAAAAACACAGAACCAGAGGGAACACGGCTTGCGTTAAGGAGACCTGGGGAGCTGCAGCATGCGACGAGGAGACCTGGGGAGCTGCAGCATGCAATGAGGAGACCTGGAGAGCTGCAGCATGCGACGAGGAGACCTGGGGAGCTGCAGCATGCGACGAGGAGGCCTGGGGAGCTGCAGCATGCGACGAGGAGGCCTGGGGAGCTGCAGCATGCGACGAGGAGGCCTGGGGAGCTTTCTTCTCGGGGCGTGGCGGTGCAATGAGCTGTTGCTGAGAACTAGGAAGAAACTGTGCGTGAGTATTATGATAAAAACTTTGGTAAGTTCATATTTATTTAAATAAAAACTGTTTAATTAAATATAAGATCATTAAGAAAGTCCTAAATATTACTAACAAACTTTTTTGATTCAATCAAACAAACTGGACGAGGAGACCTTGGAGAGCCTGGAATCGTTTGTTGACGAGTGTTTTGACAGCTTGGTCATGGGTAAGCCTAAAAAAACATCCGGTGCTGCTAGCGATTCAGCTAACATCCCCACTGCTAAGCGGCATCGACAGGGAAGCTCAGACAGCGTTACGGCACCGTCTCCTGATAATTCAGGTTTAAAGGAGATATTGGAGTCAATTGACCAAAAGCTAACTAGCTTAGATGCCCGACTAGCGTTAGTAGAGATTAGAGGATGACATTTTTTCGGGAGTACTGCCGGTCACGTGAATCTGGCCGGATTCCGGCGGGACCGGAGTCAACTTTATTATAACTCCCGTTATCGGGACCGGACAGGACGAAAACTTAACGGGAGCAGACGGGAGCGGGAGCCAACATAGGACAAAAAAAGAAATAGGCAAAAAAAAAAAAAAAAATTTCAGACAGGCGGCTGCGCCAACAGCTTCCGGCGCCTTTTCTAGCAGCTACTTCCGGCCGCCTTTTCCAACCTCTTTGTTTACTGTGTCAACCAACATCATGGAGGGAGCATACGCCAGCGGAGAAACCGAGAGGGTAAAAAATATTTTGCAACGCAAAGTTAGGAATAATGACGCATCTGTTAGGTTAACAGAACTGTCAGGGAAGGCGCTAATAGTTCAGAACTTTATGAGAGTCGAGTGTGACGGTGTGAAGACGCTCTACGCTGCTTGCAAAACATGCTCAGTTATAATAAAGTACGTCACTGACTCAGAGACGAGCGGTCTGAAGAGGCACACTTGCAAGGCTAATTTCGGAACGAATCAGCCAAGCATTTCTTCATTCATTAAACGAAAAGTACCGTCGGGAGTCAAGTCTCGTATGACCAACAAAATAGCCCGCATGTGTGGCGTAGATTTGAGACCATTTGCTGTAGAAGATGGGAAAGGTTTCATCGACGTCATACAGGAGGCAATCGACATTGGAGCAAAGTATGGAAACAACGCTGAGGCACAAGACATACTGCCATGTGGACGCACGGTCTCTCGTCATGTTCAAGGAGAATATGATCAAATTAAAAAAAATGGTCATGGAAGAGCTCCATCAGGTATGTCTGTCACGCTGCACTATTTTATAATACAGTACAAACATTTTACCTTGACATCATGCTATAATTATAGATTTCCTAACACTAAATCTGTGTTTTCTCCTCCTTTTAAACTGCTTAATCTCTCAACTATAAATTAGTCATCTGTTTTACATGTAATATACTTTGAGAGCTAATAACAATATACGTAATTCCTTTGGTGCAGACTAGAGACCATGCAATCACGACAGACCTTTGGACAGAGGAGAGGACAAACACACACTACATCACCGTTACAGTCCATTACATCTTGGATGGGAAGATGGTGAACCGTATTCTGGCCACAAGGGAGATGGAGGGTGTCAAATCTAATGAACACATCAGAGGGACTGTGGAGAAAATCCTTCAGGTATCTCACACTCAAATGAGATAATTATCTTTATTTACATGCCATATTAGCTTTGTAGAGGTCTAGTATAGAGCTGTATGAATGGGTAAATGAGGCACAGATTGTAGTGTAAAGCGCTTTGAGTGTCTTGAAATAAGACAGAAAGGCGCTATATAAGTACAGTCCATATGCAATAAATATTGCCAATTAATTCGTAAAATTGGGAAAAGTATGAGAACATGGTGCAGCAATAACAAGAACATGTCACAGAAGGAACAATAGAAAAGACAAATATATATATTTTTCATTCAACCTTTACAGGCTAACCTCATTGAGTCACGAGGACTCGTTTTCAAGAGACCTGTTCCAATCCAGACAGACAGAACATATAAAGTACAGACAACAATAACAGAGAACAATAATAACGATAAACTACAGTAAAAATGCTGTAAAAATACAGTTAAAATAAAAGTTGTGTCTAAAACAATAAATCAGGGTGCCATAAAAAATGTAAAATACTAAAAACAAGAATTGCTTTGAGATTTTTATTGACATTAAGAAATGTTTAAAACCCCTCACAATAAATTAAGGTGGACAACTTCAGTTCCTGCTGAAAGGTGTTCCAGGTTGCAGGAGCAGACTAACCTGGAATATAACTAAGTGCATCAGTAAGCGTGTGTCACGGTCCTTCGCTGTACATCAGTCTGTGCCGTGGTAGGCAGCAACTTAGGCAGATTACCATAGTATTTTACCTTAATTGCAGATGGAGTTTTCCTTCATTTGATACACAACACATGTGGAATATATGTAATATGTTTTGTCCTAATGTAGTACTATAAATTTATTGAAAAGTGCTTCGTACAATTACATGACTGTTGATCAATCTGTTTAGTGATTATCATATGTCTGGTCTTCTTATTTGCTAAGTTTTTGGTTTGTCTTTGTTTTTTGTTTTTTTTTACCTAACAGGAATTTAGCATCCTGAGCAAGCACACTGTGTTTGTGACAGATAATGGCTCAAACATGATCGCTGCTTTCAAGGATTATGTGCGGCTCTCCATAATATCAACTTGATGTTAAAACACGTATTTAACCACTTGGATGAGGACAACCCAGTACACAGCAGCGTCATCAAGCTGTTTAAGGACGCAAAGACCCTGGTCACACATTTCAAAAGGGCAGGGTAAGATACATAAAATCTTGTCATCTCTGCCTGGTGAGGCTGCTTAAATAATCATAAAATATGATAAGTGAAATAAATAAAGAAAAATTGAGGTACTGTAATTTATAACTGCAAAGGTCACATTTTCTTGACTTAGTTTCAGTTGTAAAGCTCTTCTTTTTAATAAAATATTTTTTCCAAAAGAAAGGCCAATAAATTGCAATTTTTATAGTCCCTGTAACCCTATTTTGACTTGTGCACGGTCTTCTTTCAATTTTAGGTTACAAAAAGCACTGGACCAGTCACTGAAGCAGGCTGTGGAGACGAGGTGGAACACCAGACTTGCCATGCTCCAGTCAATAAATGATGCTCTCAAGTCTGGTAAGCTGCACGACATCCTGCTTCGCAGAAGCGAGCTCCGTTACCTCAACAACATAGACTGTGACCTTCTTGAGGATGTCATCCAGCTCCTGAAACCTTTTGATGAGGCTACCAGGCACCTCTCCATCCATCAGGCACCTACTCTTCACCTCGTCCTCCCAACCAAGGCAACCCTGCTGCAGGGTTTGTTGATCCAGGATGGAGATAGTGCAATTGTGAAAGAGGTAATTTAATACTTTGTTTATTTTTATTGTTTAGTTTGATCATTCAAGTAGTTAACAGGAGTTTGGCCCTATTCAGTAACAGTGATAAAGGCAAGAACAGAACTGAGTCTGATGTTGTCCAAAAGAAACATTGTACAAGTTAAATTTGAAATAAATTTAAAACTCCTCCATGCCTATAATAAAGCACAGTGCCTGTCCACCTGTGAAATTTTTATATCCCGTAATAATGATGTTGCATACATCATTATCATATCACTGCATGTGTCATCATGTGATTTCACTCCTCCTCTAGCTGAAAGAGAAGTTGGCCCAGGCAGTGGAGTTGAAATTCAAAATCCACCTGTACCATAAGCTAGCCACAGCTCTCTCTCCTAGCCTGAGGAGTTTCTTGAGGAAAACGCTCTCCGGTCAGGAGTATGAGGAGGTCATCAACACCCTGGCAGCACTCACAGAAACAGCAGGGACAGAGGAGAGAGCGAGAAGCCTTGAGAAGAAACAGGGTGAGTAAAACTAGCATCGACAGAGCACTCACAGCAATTCTAAAATGTAATAACAACATTTCTTCCTATAATTTATTTAGAGGCATTCATTCACACACACGTCTGTATAATCTAATAGGTAATGTCCAATACAGGTAATGTTCTATAAGAATCTCTTTTTTTGTGTTTTTTCTCTCCAAAGGTCCACCCCGAGAGGCAGTTCCCAGTCCCACAGAGGTGCACGACTTCTTTTCCTTTTGTGTTGAAAAGCAGCAACAGGAGGGGGACAGTGGTGGTATTTCAGAGTCATGGGGCCGCCAGTTTGTGGTACAGTACATGAGTGACTCTAAGTTGACAGGCTTCCAGTCTCTGCTCAACTTCTGGCATGAGAGGTCTGGTGGGCTAGTGCCAGTTGCCAAGAGGCTGCTAGCAATACCAGCAACAAGCACTCCTTCTGAGCGTAGGTTCAGTGTTGCTGGGAGACTGATTGAGGAGAGGCGTTCCACCCTCAATCCAGAAAATGTAGATGAACTTTTGTTCCTACATAGCAATTTATAATGACAACTATTCATATGTGCTGAAGAGTGTAGATGAACAGATGCTCAGATATATTCATCAATTAACACGGATTCCTCATTTTTCTGAACTGAATAAAACGTGCATTGAATTTAATGAAATGCAAACGTGAGACGTCATTTATCTTTGACCCATCAAAATGAATGCGGTCATTTATTTACAGAATCAAAGTTTAACATCAAACATTTACATTAATTTGGCAAATTATGAAAATAACAACATAAGCAATCAATCAGGAAAAATCAT
>NW_023618764.1:0-9972 GCF_014905685.2 Nematolebias whitei
GGCTGCAATTGATGTTAGTGACCTTGGACAGAGTGACCACCAGCTCTTCTTTCAGCCTTTCAGTCCCCAGTTTCGTCTCCCTTTGTCTGGAGACCAGTTCAGCTCTGTGTAGCAGTATCTATCTCAGCATACAGCAAGACTTGACTGGATGTCCTCGCTGTGGACAAACTCCAGGACCCCCTCTGGACAGTTCATTCAGTTCGCTGTTGGACTGTTAGATCTTTGAAAAGTCACTTTAATTGGCTGACAAGTTCTTTGTTGTTGTGTCAGTGGTGCTTGGCTGACAACTTCTTTGAACCGTCCCATTGGTCAGTTTCACAGACACAACTTCAGCGCCCACCTGAACACCTCTGGTTTCCGATCCGGCCCCCGGCACTCAAGAGTCCTGATCAAAACTCAGATGGATGCTGTATGCATTTGAATGCTAACTTCTGTGTTTTGTGGGCCTAGTTAGACTCATCTTCCCACTCCAAAGTTCTGTCATCTCCGGCTGCAGAGAAGGAAAAATAAACCATCCAATTATTAAAATCAGATCCAACATTCATCTGTTATCCACATTAATCGTTCGTTAGCAAGTTTTACTCTGGAACCACAGCGTTCACCCCCAAAGGAGTCATTCTGGTGTCCTGGATTGCACAATAGATGTTTTAACCGCTCAACTACATAAGAGTGAAAGCTTTCATTAAACACTGCACAAACCAATTCTTTACGCCTACTGCATAAAATATTCCCTCCAAAACAATGTCTCCCATCTTGTAGAATATGTGTTTTGGCACATCACCTGACAGTGAAGTCCACTCTCAGGGCCACATTATCGTCCAGACCTTGTAATTTTAGGCAGCATGATAATATGTAATCACTTATTATTATATAACAAATCTGCAAATCATCTCCTCTCATAACTGCTTTTTCACTGTATCACAAACAAAATACTTTTAATACAAATCATTTAAGACTATGTATACTCTTCAAGACATCACAGAGTCCATGATCACTGCACAAAAACGTGTACATGTCCTTTGTTCACAAAGTACAACTTCTTAAACTCACCATGTACACCTCTCTGTCGTCCTTCTGTACTCCTAGGACCTGTGTGAAGTCTCAAGTCATAAAGTTAAAGTCATGCCATTTACCCACTAGAATTGTTGTTGTCCCGTAAATAACCTAGTATCAACAGCTCTTAGAAGGAAACAGCTCCTACACGCTAAACATTTCCAATATGTGACAACTCATGTGGACTGATTAATTTAACTCAAGTTTTTCAACTTGAGTTTAGTTAAGGCTGATTAATTTAATCCAAGTCTTCCAATTTGAGTTTAGGTAAGGCTGATTAATTTAATCTAAGTTTTTCAATTTGAGTCCAGTTAAGACTGATTAATTTAATCTAAGTTTTTCAATTTGAGTCCGGTAAGATTTTCTTTGACCAGAATAAAATTCTTTATTTTACAAGTGTCAGGGATTTTGTCTATTACTTATTTTATTCTGTTGTTTTGCAGTTGAGTTTAAAACCTGAGTTTATTGTCAATTCCAAGAAGAAAGTTAATCTAATTTGTTCAGTACCACCAAGACCACCCCTACAATATTTCTCTTCCACTCGGTCGCTTTGACATCTCAACCCTCTACCGTCTAATCTGACTCCATCTCCTGTTTAATTACAGCTCGTACACATGATGTACCCTCTTCCCTTGAGATTCAAAACATCCTCTATTCCAGAGGTCACTGCCTCCTTCCTATTATACAGAAAATTGTTTTTTAACCTTGTGTCTGCTCCTATCTCCGTGTCTGTCTGGCCTCAGACGGCTAACAGCAAATTTTTGGAAGATTTTCAGCTATCCCTGTTCCCATATCAGATACCATTTAGCTGTTACACGCCAATATCAGCTATCTTTTTAAATTAATCCAACTTTCACAGCCTAAATCATGCAAAATCAAGCTCTACCCCCTTAATTTTTGTACATGAAGCTTATTCCTGCTTGTTTCAGCTAGTGGGCCCAAATCGTGCATTTTGTCTCTGATATTGATCCTGTAGATTTTCCACAGGATTCACCTGTACCACATTTATGAGTTCCACACCTGATAACAACATTCACACACCCAGGCATTCAAATATGTTATTTCCATCCACTCCTGGCCGCAGTTTGTAATAAAACAAATACAAGTCTGGTATGCAACAACCCAGTGTCCAGACTTGTCCTTGCCTTACACAACAGCTCCCCCTTCCGGTCAGGATACGGAAGCACCGATCACACACACCTCTGACGCAGAAAGGAAGACAAACCAAAACACGCGTAAACCTTCACCTCCTCGTGTTTGGAACAAAGAAACGCTCCCTTCCCCCCACACGAGTGCTTTACCACACACACACACACACACGGAAAAAAAAGAGAAAAGCAACCGTTCGCTTCGCCCCCACACACAGCTCACTCCCCCTCTCTTTCCTTCTCGCTTTTGTTACGTCTCTCTCAACGTGTCCGGCCTTGAAGCCGTCACACAACATAGAAAACACTGCGCAAACAAAAATTACAACGTCCTAAAACTAATGCGATCCCTGATCACATGAAATTTGGTAAACTCTATATTATAAAACATTTCCCTTTAAAGCTAACTAAAAATGGAGTACAGTTTGTGATGCAGTCAACACATCAGAAGGAGTACCCGCGCCTTAGCCCCGCCCCCGTGCTTGACACGAGCGGACCTTAATTTCGTCAAATTAAGGGTTTGATGGCCAGCTCCGCTGAGAACAAAGGGAAAGTGTCGGTCACCCACGTGACCTCCGGCAGGCTGTCTCGCCTTCCTCCGGCCACAAGTAAAACTTGTGAAACTAACTAAAAAACTACCTAACCGTCAAAGAAAGCGTTCGGCGCTTAAACTGTCTGAATATCGTAACCCACCTCGTCAGAATTAACACGAATCACCGGAAGTTAGCTTAAATAAAACCATCTTTATTTTCCGGAGATGGCTGCATGCACACCAACAGAGGAATTTGAATTTAGTTATAATTTGGTTTACGGCCGAATAGCCAGAAACTCCGGACCTTAAGGTCCAAACAGTTAACCAGCTTACCTGAAAGTAATGGGCCCAGTTCCTCTCTCTGTGTGTGCACCGCAAGCCACCTCGATCCAATTCAGTCTAGGCCGCGTCGCCTCGCCGCACGTCGGGTCACCATTTTGTTGTGGCTAGAATACCACGTCGTGTTCAAAACGGCTGAGACGTCGCCCTCGGTATAAAAGATTTATTTGACAAAACATGGGTTACAGATATTCAGAGACAAACAATTACATTAATAAGATATATGCATATAAATGGAGCATTAAGAACAAACCGTCGCCGTGTGCGCCTCCCGGAAATGCTCGGTGGGCGTGTGTCATTTCCGGCCTTTTATCCCCGTTTGAGAAAGCTAGCTTCCTGATTGGTTCAGCTTCTGTTACTATGGTTACGACTCTTAGCCCGCCCCCTCAAGGACGTTAACGTCTATATTTCAGATAAGTTTTGGTTCACCGAAATCGGCTTCTGCTTAAAGTTTAACTTGCTATTATACTTTAGAGATACAAAATGATTCGTGCCTAAATTGTTTATACGTAATAATTAATAACTATTAATTATTACCTACCTCATGGGTGTTAATTCAATATTTGTTGAAGGCCTGGTGATTCTGTTTTTTAAGGTAGATTCATCTTAGTTTCCTTGTCTGCGTTTAAACTGTTAACACTGTTTGTTTAACGTGATTATACCTTAGTGATACCAACTGATTAGAAATCAAGTTGTTTATTTCTAGGAATAATTAATAACTTAATTATTATTATCTAACTCATGTTTGTGTTTTTTATTTGGATCATTTTTATACTTTTTAATTTGATTTTACTTAGTCAAACTATATTGTCTAAATTAAAGAGATGTGTTCTAGCTTTATTTATGTTAATCAGTCTCTGCTCTAATCTGTTCTGAAAGGTTCTGAAAGGCCTGATTTGATTGCTTGTAATCTATCAAATGTGAACTTGTAAAATTATCCTTAGCTCCTATGAGATTATATTTAAAGGTCAACTAGTTAGCATTAGCAAACATTTTCTATAAACATAGTTCAACCCTGGAAGAAAGACACGCACACACTTTATATGACATGACATTTGAGTGCTCGATAGGAATTATAAAAAGGTATAAAATATTAAATCCAACACTAGTCATAATTACAATTAAAGATATCTTAAATTATGTCATTATTCAAGATATCTTAAATGTATTTGTAGATATCACAAATGAAGTTTTGACTAGTGCAAATTAAATTGTAGATATCTTGATAGCAAATAACGACTAGGCAAAACTAACAAAGATATCTAGAACTGTACTTATGACTAGTCAAAATTCCTTTTAAGATATCTCAAAATTAATTCAAGATATCTTGAATATTTTATCAAGTAGACGGTTTTTCTATTTAAGATATCTTGAATTCACATTCTGACTAGTCAAAACGTCACAGATTTACGTAGCATTTTGGCGGAAAAATCATAAGGCATTGTAGCCTTTTTATTTTATAATCTGCAAAGTCAGGTCAGTCCAACACAACGCTCGTATTTTTAACATGATTTTTAGCGCGGCAGCTTTAATTATTTATTGTATCTGCAACAAGATGACTTTTTTGCGACGTCTTTTTCACGACGACCGGAAAACGACACTTCCTGTTTTGCGAGTCTGCACTAAGGAGAAATGTCTCTCTTTTCAACATCTTTGCTTAATTTGCCAATCTTTTCTTTCACTGCTGCGGAGGAAATCGCAGCGGCGAATTCTCGAACTAATAAACTTAAAAGGATAAAAGTTTTTCCTTGAAGAAAATCTCCACAGCTGCCAAGGTAAGAAAAGACCTAGCTTAGCAAGCTAACCGTTAGCTACAACATATGAAGTACATAAACATCGTAATAAAGAAGCCTAATTTAGTGTGCTACATTATTTGGAGTGTTTGAGACAGACATGATATAACATTTTTTATTATATTTTTATGAGGTTCATTAGTGCCAAACATATGTTTATGTGTGTATGTAGCGTGCTGTGTATATTAAGTGTTAAGTGAATCAATCTATTATACAATCTATTACTTGTTTAAAGCTAAATATGTTATAACAAGTATTAATTTATATATATATATATATATATATATATATATGTACAGTAGATCTCACTGGGTGTTGAAAAAAGAAATGTTGTCTTATTTCTGCAGAAGTGCAGCTGGTAAAGGTTTTAGTAACCATGTAGTTGCACTTTTTTTTTTTTTTTTTTTTACCAGACTGCCCACTACTCCCAACTCCAGCTGCCAACTGGTCCTCCTGTACTGGCCCGCACAAGAGATTTACAAAGAAGGCACAGACAAAGAACACAGGTAAAACAAAAAATAAAATAAGAGTGGAACACATTCTTTTCTGTTATATTATTTAGTATATGATGGTTATGATTCTCATATCAATACTTGTAATAACTTTCCCACCTGTATATTATTAGTGCCATGTGAAATTTGTCATAGTCTCAATATTACTTGTGTCAAATATATTTTTCTCTCCTAACTTGTTTAGAATTGTTTGTTTTTGTAGGTAATGAATAAATGTAGGTTCAACCTCTATGAATTAGTAATATTTGCAAGTTAAGTAAAAATCTTAACTCTCAAATCTGTCCCACTGTGTCCTACAAAATTGCTCACTTGTCCCTTTACATTTATTTATTTTTTAGTTTATTTGACATAATCTTTTATGTTTATTTCTTGTAAGGGAATCCATCCTGAACCTGCCAGCGAGGTGGTGGTGCGAAAGCCCAAAACTGTGGTGAAAAGATGTTTGCACTCCACGCTTTGCAGAGCTTTCACAGGTATAACCTGTGGGTTAATGTTTTTATGTCCAAACTGTCAAAACTTATTGTGATTCTGTCACTCGTGTGTTTGTAGGACCACTTCCAGATCCTGACATCCTGGCATCGGGAGAAAAACCACCAGCTGGAGTCCCAACCACTTATCACACTTATCCTAGAGATGGTCTCTCAGCTTTGGAGCTGGTACCATCCAGACTTGGTCCTGTGCCACAGGGCTCACTGAGGTCTCACCAGTGCCCACCTGAGAAGTCCTGCGCAGCATCATTCTGCACCACATGGCTCCAGACCTCCCTGCTCTTCCTTCAATGCTGCATAGTCTTCCCAACATGTGTTTTGTGCCCACACTCTGTCAACTTATGCATCTTCAGTCTCTGCAAGTGTCACATGAAGTACAGGCCAGAACCAGGGAGCAGTCCAGATGTCCTGCGTGGGTACAGCTTTGACAACCAAGGCTTACTGCTAGCTGTTTACGCTTTCCATGTTGCTTACAGAGGAAGTGCGGAAGAGGAGTCTGCTGACAGCACTGGCAGCTCAGATGATCAGGGGGTCCACTAAACAATAACTGTTGAACGAGTATGGTGTGATGAATGGATCGGTGATTGATTAATTGATCAGATGAAGTCTAAACTGGACATGTTTTACTTCAACACCTTCATCCATGTGTTAAAATCAATGCAGCAAGAAACATAAAATTTATAAATCACCCTTTTGTTCCTTCATATTTTTAATCAGTCTCAATCTGTGTGAATCACTGTAAATACTATATCCTGATGCTGCTCAATGATCCAGGTAGGAAAATCTAAGAAAAGTTAAGTCTGGTCCTCTGGACATTCAAAAAGCAAAACAAACACACACAAAAAGTAGAAACGTTTCGTCTCTCATCCAAGAGACTTCCTCAGTCTGAGGTGCTGTATTCAGCTCAGTCTCTTAAATAGCACCTTCTCAGAGTGGATCAACCAGTTTGCTGCTGACAACCATGTGTAAATGTGTGAACCATTTATTACTTCATTTTATGCTTATGTTTAATAAATGTTTTAATGTTAAATGGTTATTGTTGCACCGGGGTCTGAGAGAAATGTAATTTCAATCCTGTGTATGTCCTGTGCATGTTGCAGTTTTTGACAATAAAAGTGACTTTGACTTTGAGCAGCACCTCAGACTGAAGAAGCCTTTCGGATGAAAGACGAAATGTTTCTACCTTCTTTTTTTTGTTTGTTTTGTTTTTTTGAATGTCCAGAGGACCAGACTTAACTTTTTAGATGTATATACTGTAAATAGTTATTCATGAAAAATACATAAATGTGCCAATTTATTTAATTTGAAATTACATAATTTGATAAAATATCTATAATCCACTATCAATTTATAGTGTACAGTTATAAAATGTTAACTTAAATAGTTACATGTTTTTTGTTTTTACTAGATATTGTAAATTGCACTTGTTTTCCTTGTAATTCAACTGAATCAATCCACAAATAAAAAAACAGTACAGTATGCTGCTCAAGTGAGTTTTAATTGAAGAATGTTTAAAATAATTCAAAACATTAAACTATCTACTGGTAACTACGTAACACTAGAACAATTTACATACATGTGACAAGCTTGGGTATGGATGTTATTTTTATTTTATAAACTTACTGCAACACCACCTTAGAACTTTCACCCAAGGACATCGTTTATACACAGAAAAGACACTTGGGTTTGTTTACAAGTAAGCACTGTGGAACAGAACTACACGAGACTCAACTGTCACCTTCAACCTGGAATATAAATATGAAATTAACAAAAATAAATATGAATAATACTTAAGAATTGCAAAACAAACAAACATGGGCCTCACATTCACATACAAAAATCCAAAAGCCAGCCAGTCTTCTCTCAGGTAAGACACTGACTAATTATGGTGACTCAAGCAGGAGTGAGAGTGCAGTAAAGCATGGTAGGACAGATACGGTGGTTTTATTGCCCCACAAGAACAACCAGGAACTGAACAAAAACAACAGCGCAGAGACTGAGCCATTTTCCTCACTGTCTAACGCTAACACTATAGCCACAGGAAGTTGTGGCATTTTCTAACAATGTTGTCCAGAACAGCTAGCGCCATTGCAGCCGCACAAAATTCTGCAGGCAGCTGTTTGAACAGCTAAGTAGCAGCCGCGGGTCCTACGCGTCATTTCTTAATTCAAGATATCTAAAAGTGTCATTCTGACTAGTCATAATTACATTCGAGATATCTTGAATTGTAATTACGGATGTTTGACCCGTCAAATGACGAATCAGGTGACGTCATTTAAGATATCTTGAATTACATTTTGACTAGTCAAAATGTAATTCAAGATATCTTGAATTGTTATTCTGACTAGTCAGAATGTAAATACAGATATCTTAAATTAGCATTCTGACTAGTCAAAATGTAATTGTGCCTAGTCAAAACTCAATTTAAGATATCTAGAATGTAACTACAGATAGTCAGACTACTCAATTTTATGTTAAAAGGGCTTGCCATAAAAACACATGGGTTTAAAGCAGCAGGAAGGCAGTAAGGTAGGATTATGAATCAGGTTTAAAAGTTACAGCCATGAGGTACTCCATTAGAGCATGACATCTCTTCCACAACGTGTTACAAAGTCTTCAGGGTGTTCTTCTTCTAATACGTTTAGTGGTGGCTAGTAAGTAGCTTAAGGGAGCACTACCGCCACCAGGTGGTAAGAGGAGTTGGATTCTAGTCCCCGCCTACAGAGCCGGTCCAGAAATGTACATGGAAACACAACAGACCCGAACTGATCTGATCCGCACTGTGACCGTGGAAAAGGGGCATTAGATGTTATTACTGTTTATCTTATACATTTTATTGTTGGATGTAACTGGGACCCTGTGTACATAATTTCGCTCCACCACATGTACCACATGAGGTGCGAATGACAATAAAGAATCTCTGACTCTGGCTCTGAAATAAAACCTTTATGCTAAACAATCTGATCTCTACTCATCGTTTGGATTTATTTCTGATGACTGAGACCTGGCTGAAACCAGGGGACAACAGTGCATTTTCTGAGCTCCTCCCACCTGGCTCCTCCTACCTGAGTGCACCACGTGTGTCTGGCCGTGGGGGCGGTCTCGCTGCTGTGTTCAGTGATAAACTCACCTGCCACCCACTGCCTCCTAAAAACTACAGCAGCTTTGAGCTTCAGCTGTTTGTGATAGAATCTGCACATCCCCTGCTGTGTGGTGTTTATATCGCCCTCCAAAATATAATAAGGATTTCATTAATGAATTCTCAGAACTGTTAGCTGAACTGTTGCCAAAATTTGACAGTTTGCTTTTATGTGGTGATTTTAACGTTCATGTTTGCTGTCCCTGTAACCAACTCGCTGCTGACTTTCAAAGCCTTCTGGATTCTTTTAACCTGTCACAATCTGTGTCAGGGTCCACACACAGTCATGGTCACACTTTGGACTTGATCGTCTCTCACGGCCTTCGTGTATCCGTTATAGAAATTTTGGACACTTGTATTTCAGACCACTTTCCCATTATATTTGAATTTTCCACTCCTCCCTCGGTAAAGACTATGCTTCCAGCACGTCGCTGCCGCTTCATCACTCCCTCCACTCCAGGTCAGTTTGCTGCTGCGTTTAGAAGCACTGACTTCTACTCTGCTGAAAGTCTGGACTCATCTCTACATCCAGAAGAATTTATCACCTCCTTTCAGTACACTTCTACAAAGATCTTGGACTCCATTGCTCCTTTAAGACAGACTTCTACAAAAATCAAACCAGATCCCTGGCTTAATGGTACCACTCGGACTTTTAGACAACGCTGCAGGAAAGCAGAACGCAGATGGAAGAAAGACAGGCTTCATGTGTCCCAGGACATACTGAGAGACTGTCTTCATGAAGATCAAAAAGCTGTTCAGCAGGCCAAATCACAATATCTTTCTAATTTAATTTCTACCAGTTGTAACCGGCCAAGGGTTTTATTTAATACCATTCAGTCTGTCATTAATCCCTCCATCAATGTTCTGAAAACTGCTACACAGTCTACCTGTGATGGTTTTCTTGATTACTTTGTGAACAAAATAGACTCTATCAAGCAGAACATTGTCAGTACATATAATGCTGTTCAGTT
>NW_023618764.1:10072-29439 GCF_014905685.2 Nematolebias whitei
TTTTCTGAGCTCCTCCCACCTGGCTCCTCCTACCTGAGTGCACCACGTGTGTCTGGCCGTGGGGGCGGTCTCGCTGCTGTGTTCAGTGATAAACTCACCTGCCACCCACTGCCTCCTAAAAACTACAGCAGCTTTGAGCTTCAGCTGTTTGTGATAGAATCTGCACATCCCCTGCTGTGTGGTGTTTATATCGCCCTCCAAAATATAATAAGGATTTCATTAATGAATTCTCAGAACTGTTAGCTGAACTGTTGCCAAAATTTGACAGTTTGCTTTTATGTGGTGATTTTAACGTTCATGTTTGCTGTCCCTGTAACCAACTCGCTGCTGACTTTCAAAGCCTTCTGGATTCTTTTAACCTGTCACAATCTGTGTCAGGGTCCACACACAGTCATGGTCACACTTTGGACTTGATCGTCTCTCACGGCCTTCGTGTATCCGTTATAGAAATTTTGGACACTTGTATTTCAGACCACTTTCCCATTATATTTGAATTTTCCACTCCTCCCTCGGTAAAGACTATGCTTCCAGCACGTCGCTGCCGCTTCATCACTCCCTCCACTCCAGGTCAGTTTGCTGCTGCGTTTAGAAGCACTGACTTCTACTCTGCTGAAAGTCTGGACTCATCTCTACATCCAGAAGAATTTATCACCTCCTTTCAGTACACTTCTACAAAGATCTTGGACTCCATTGCTCCTTTAAGACAGACTTCTACAAAAATCAAACCAGATCCCTGGCTTAATGGTACCACTCGGACTTTTAGACAACGCTGCAGGAAAGCAGAACGCAGATGGAAGAAAGACAGGCTTCATGTGTCCCAGGACATACTGAGAGACTGTCTTCATGAAGATCAAAAAGCTGTTCAGCAGGCCAAATCACAATATCTTTCTAATTTAATTTCTACCAGTTGTAACCGGCCAAGGGTTTTATTTAATACCATTCAGTCTGTCATTAATCCCTCCATCAATGTTCTGAAAACTGCTACACAGTCTACCTGTGATGGTTTTCTTGATTACTTTGTGAACAAAATAGACTCTATCAAGCAGAACATTGTCAGTACATATAATGCTGTTCAGTTATGTGCTCCCTCAATAACCTCTGCTGTGTTTGATCAGTTCCACCTGGTCTCACTACCTCACCTCGTTAAGGTGGTTCAGCAGATGAAACCTACAAACTGTACCCTGGACATCATCCCCTCTAAGATGTTCAAGCAGTCCTTGGATGTTATTGGTCCTTGTCTTCTGACATTTATTAATAGCTGTCTAAGTTCAGGTTATGTCCCGTCTGTTTTCAAACATGCTGTGGTCAGGCCTCTTCTTAAAAAACAGGTTTAGATCCTACAGCTTTTTCTAATTTTAGGCCAATTTCACGCTTGTCATTTTTATCCAAAGTTCTGGAAAAGGTTGTTTTCATTCAGTTGCAATCTTTTTTAGAACACAACAACTTGTTTGAAAAATTTCAATCTGGCTTCAGACCACGTCATAGCACTGAATCTGCACTACTCAAAGTACAGAATGATGTTCTTTTGTCCCTTGATGCCAAAAAACCTGTTCTGCTGGTGATGTTGGACCTCTCAGCAGCTTTTGATACTGTAGACCATCAGGTCCTGATCACTCGTTTGGCTCAGCAGGTTGGCCTTCAGGGAGTTGTGCTCGAGTAATTTAAGTCCTATTTAACAGACAGAACTTTCTCTGTTATGATTGGTGATCTGTCCTCTTCTTCAGTCTCTTTGACCTCTGGCGTACCGCAGGGATCCATTCTGGGGCCTGTTCTCTTCTCACTTTACATGCTACCATTAGGACCCATCATTGCACGCCATAATCTGCCTTTTCATCTGTATGCAGATGATCTACAAATCTATCTGCCGGTCACTCCCAGTTCCTCTCTCAGTTTAAACTCTGTTTCCAGCTGCTTAAATGACATTAAGCACTGGCTGTCTCAGAATTTTCTCCACCTCAATAACGATAAAACTGAATGGATTTTATTTGGTGCTTCCAGTAATTCATGCAACATCTCTCCCAGTCTAGGTTTTCCGCTCCCCCACGCCAACCAGGTGGTAAAAAATCTAGGAGTGGAGCTTGACTTTAACTTAAAGCTAGATAAACAGATCAGTTCTGTTGTGAAAACCAGCTTCTTTCAGCTCCGTCTGCTTTCTAAAGTAAAATCACTCCTTAGCCGTAGTGATCTGGAGAAGGCCATCCATGCCTTTGTGAGCTCTAGGCTTGATTACTGTAACGCCTTATATGTCGGTATTAATCAATCTTCTGTCTCCCGTTTACAGCTTGTACAAAACTCTGCTGCTCGCTTGTTGACTAACACACGTAAATATGAACACATCACTCCTGTCCTTTCTTCTTTACACTGGCTCCCGGTTCAGTTTAGGATACAGTTCAAGCTGCTGCTGTTTGTTTTTAAAGCTTTGAATGGCCTTGCACCACCTTATATTTCAGAACTTTTGAAAGTCCACCAGCCCAGCAGAGTTTTACGGTCTGCTGGTCAAAATCTGCTGGAGGTACCTTGCTCAAGGTGCAAACAATGGGGGGACCGGTCCTTTTCTGTTGCAGGCCCAACAGCCTGGAATACTCTTCCCTATGAGCTGCGTGCCATCTCTGATCTGGTTCTGTTCAAAGCCAAACTGAAAACATACTTATTTAAAAGGGCTTTTACTGTTTAACTATTAGTAGTTTAGTATTTAGTATTTATTTATTTATTTTATCTCTTTTACCTTCTTTTATTCTCGCTGTGTTTTTAATTTGCACTGATTTATTGTGTCCTGTTTTTAATCTTGTTTTGTCTTGTGAAGCACCTTGGTCAATGCAAGGCGTTGTTGGAAGGTGCTATAGAAATAAAGTTTATTATTATTATTATTATTATTATTATTATGATAACTTAAAAGTCTTTGCTATTTTACGCTGGGTAACACCATTCTGGTATTGCTGCACTATCTTTCTGCGCAACAATGGTGGAATTGGTGATCCTCTTATCATCTTGGCTTCTGGGAGACATTGACACTCTGAGAAGATATTTTTATACCCAGTCATGTTGTCAATTGACCTAATTAGTGTTAATTGGGCTTCAAGCTGTTCGTTATATGCACAATTTCCTTTTGCCAGCCACTTATTGCTACTTGTCCCAACTTCTTTGGGATTTGTTGACACTGTGAAATTTTGAATCAACATATTTTTCCTTTAAAATGTTACATTTACTCAGATTAAACTTTTGATCTGTCATCTATAAAATATTGACATTTGCCGTCTCCACATCATTGCATTCAGTTTTTATTCACAATTTGTTTAGTGTCCCAACTTTTTTGGAATCCGGTTTGTACATAAAGCCAATTAGTCAAGTTCTCTATCTAAGGAATCCAGCAGACAAGTTGAATCTTGACTTCATTGCAGTCTCCCATCCTGAGCAAGCACAGTGGCAACAGTGGAAAGGAAAAACTCCCTTTTAAAAGGAAGAAACCTCCAGCAGAACCAGGCTCAGGACAAGAGACCATCTGCTTTGACCGGCTGGTTGAGAGGACAGGAAGGAGAGACAGATGAACATAGAATGGTAGGTCCAGGTATAGGTCCAGGTGTATCTGAAAGACAAAAAAACACATGTTAAGGATTGAAAAAATTATTACAAATACAAAACAGGTTGAGCAGAGTACGTAAAGACAGTAGTAGAGTGAAAATTGTGGTCAGTTTGTCCTCCAGCAGTCTAAGCCTATAGCAGCATAACTAAGGGACAGCTTAGGAAACCCAAGCCGACCCTAACTATAGGATTTAGCAAAAAATTGTGTCTTAGGGGAAAGTAAATTTGACAGTCATCGGCGTAGAGGTGGAAGGGCATGTTGTGTTTCTGGAAAATAGTACCAAGCGGCAGCAGGTATAAAGAGAATAGCAGGGGACCCAGAATGGACCCCTGTGGAAACACCCCCCCCCCCCCCCCCCATTTAAGCTCTGCCACTGCAGAACTAAAATCCTTGATGGGAGACACAAAAGGATCTTTCAGCGAGGTGAGATCTGAACCAATTGAGGGCTGACCCTGTGATTCCCACCCACTGCTCCAACCTAGCAATGAGGATCTCATGGTCGATGGTGTCAAAGGCGGGTGTGAGGTCCAATAGGACAAGCAGCACAAAATCACTGGTATCAGTGGTTGAGAAAATGTCATTAAAGACCTTCAGCAGGGCAGTTTCAGTTCTATGGAGAGGTTTAAAGCCAGATTGGAATAGCTCGAAGATGGTGTGACCCTCCAGGAAGCACTTCAACTGGGACTCGACTATTTTCTCCAGTAGTTTTGAAACAAATGGGAGTCTGGAGACAGGCCGGAAGTTGGATACGACTGAGGGGTCAAGGTTTGTTTTTTTCAGGAGAGGCTGGACAGCAGCATGTTTAAAGGTTTTTGGTACCACGCCAGTGGATAAACTACTGTTTACTATATCAAGAATGGATGGACCTAGAGTAGGAAAAACCTCCTTTAGTAGTCGAGGGGGGACCACATGAAATGGGGAACCAGAAGTTTTCAAGCTGCACATGACCTGCTCTAGAGAAGATAGAGTGATGGGTTCAAATTGTCAAATAGAGCTACAGATTGAGGTGGGATGGATGGGTCATGAGTTGGAGGGGAAATCAGTGCCCGGGTGGTTGCAATTTTTTCCAAAAAGAAATGTAAGAAGTTCTCGCACAGCTCAGTCGAGGCTTCCAGAGGTGATGGTTCAGTGAGATGGAGAACAGAGTTTAGGGTGGAGAAGAGGACACGTGGGTTGCGAGAGTTTGAGGTAATTATTAGGGATGGGGCCGATCCGATCCAGTATCGGTATCGGCCTCCGATACCAGCATAATTTACGTATCGGATTTTTCCGATCCATCATGCAAGTTGGCTTCAAACTATGGAATGGATTTCCTGAACGGGGGCATGTCTCATGAACCCAGAGTAATAAGATCCGCCTCACATTCAGGAAATCTAGTTCATAGTTTGCAGCCAGCTACAACGTGAGGACTGAGTTAGAAGCACTGTGGCTAACAGCTAACAAACTTTTCATCTAAACATGTCCGCTGTGTGGAAGTATTTTACACTAGAAACACCACAAAACAAGACAGCATTGTGCAATGTCTGCAGAGCCATAGCGCCACATTAAACCATGGTAAAGATAGTTTTACGTTAGACATTCGAGCTCCGTGGCTTCAGCGGGGCGCTGCTCTCTGCTCAACCCAAAACAAGTGACTCGACCCTGGCCAACCGCGTCCAATCTGTCCCGCTCAGTCTGCCCGTCTCTGAGGAGGGGCAGACTTGAGCACGGCTGCCCCAAATCAGGCTGCCTGCTTTGGATTGAACAAGAAGAAGACATCGCTGAAGCCACAGAGCTCAATTGTTTACAGAGAAGTTGCTAAACTTCATCATGTTTCATGACCAACCACTATCAGTTGTAGAAAATGAAGGTTCTATTTCGTATAAGCCTCGCCCTTTAAGGCTGTCGCTGATGGGTTATCCCGATATGCGGAGCATCACACTGAAAAATTTAGTCCACGCCCACCTGCTGTGTGGGCCCCACCCGGTCCGTATAAATTACGTTAAGAGCGGGAAATCGGCTCCCATTTTTCTTCAGCGAGCTAATAGCACTGTCAGAAGAATGAAGAAGGAAAGTTGTGTAGATGACCAACCTTTGTTAAGAATGCTTGGCCCGTCACGTCGACCTCCGGTCATCCGGTGAGCTCTCCTCCCTGAGGAGAAGCTGACAAGCAGTCTTGTTTCAAGGTAAGCGCCGAGGAGTATTTCTCAGTGACAGGTCGCTACACGCTGGACAACGCCATCTTGTAATTTTCCTCTTATCGCCGACCCCCTGAGCGAATCGGATGGTTCCTCCGGGACAGGCAACGTCAGCAGCAGCCCCCCGCGGCTCATTCCCTCCTGGAGAGCGTAGTGTCGGTGGAGGGGGGCTGAGCGAATGCTCACCTCATCTCACCTCGTTTCGCATCGGCGATCACACCGCTCCCGGACGACGGCACCCTCTGGGGTTGCCCGCGTAACCCAGGAGTGGCTGACACGAAGGGACCTTTTTTACGTCCTGCGTCTTTTCCCGCCAGTTTGGATGATCCGGCGGGAGGGTTCTTTTTCTAGGCTCCTTTTCCGGCTCACCATCCTGACCCCATCTGGCCTCGTTTTTCCCAACAGGGCGTCCTACGGGACGAGGCCACAGCCGGTTTTCCTGGTAGATTGGGGGCCCGGTTCCCACAGCCCACGCCCACCACCAGAGCAGAGGGGTTTTCACTGAGCGTTTTTTTCCCTCAGTGCCCCCTGGAGCCAAGCCTGACGGAGGCTTCATCGGAGCAAGATGTCTAGGTGGACTAGCGTCCCGCGCCTCCGGTTAGCGTAATCCAGACTGTGACACCGATCTTTGACTGAGCTCACCAGCATGCGTTCCAGACGGCCGCAGCGAACAACACGTTACGCTGTTGGTGTACATGTTCAGAGGTGGGAGGAGACAACGCTCTGTCTGCAGAGCAGCTGACGTCACCCCCAACCGGTGCGCGTCTTTGCTGTTTGCCGGCCCGCATTGCAGCTGGAGGACGGAGTTTTTCAGCGTTTCCCTGAGACCGCCAACAGATGGCGCTCTAGGACAACAAATGGCAGAGCAATTGACGGTTGTGGTAGAAAATGTGTGTAGATGACACGAGTTTGGAGTAAAACATCATGTAATGATGAAAGTGTCCATTTTTAGCCAGTTTGTCAGCTCAGGTGATCTGACAGTGGCTCTCTCTCACACCTTCCACACGAAATGAGCCGGTGGCAAGACGGTTCCACAGCCGTCTCGCTGAGCTTCAGCCCGTCTGGCCCTCTTCATCCCGGCAACAGAGTGTCCAACGTTTGTCCCAGAGACCCCCAGCAGACGGCGCCCTGGGCCAACGAATCTCAGAGCTCATGGGGAAAAGATTCAAAATGATGGTCTGCAGAGGGTGTGTGTAAATATGACACAAATGTTGAATAAAACATCATTCAGTGATCAAGTGTCTGTTTCTAGCCAGTCTGTAAGCTCGGATGGACTCACAGCGGCTGCGCACACACCCTCCACACATAACGAGACGGTGTCTTTAATAAGTGTTTTTTAAACTCACCGTTGCTCCAAGACATGACGAGACGCTCACACCTCACAATGGTAAGCAAAATAACTCGTTGTCAACCCGAGCTGCACGATCCTCACCCAAGCGGTGTCAAACGCGCACTCACGTGACGCAAACAGCCTTCACCCAAACGGCGTTGCGTTGATGATGGTGCACACACAGCTCCCCGGCGTTCACCGGCCCACATCGGCATAAATGTGGGACCGCAGGTCGGGTCGGTGGAGGACCTTCGCTCTCAGTGAGAGCGACACACGCCGCATCGAAGCAAACGTGTGCCGCGGTGGCACAGGCAGCCTTCATCCACCACGTCTCAGCGCTCGGCCGCTCATGGCAGCATAAGCGTGAGACAGCTGAGCGAACCCAGTGACGAGTCTCTCTTCCAGCGAGAGCAGCGTGCGTCTCACCAGAGAAAACGTGTGTTCCCGCGGGGCTCGCAGTCTTCACTCAAACGGCACGGCGTAGATGAAGTCGCACTCACAGCTTCGCAGCGCTCGCCCGCTCATGGCGGCATAGATGCGAGATCTCAAAGCGAACCCAGCGCAGGACACCGCACGTGGCAGGAGCGACACGCGTTTTCACCACAGTGGCATCAAACGCGCAGCCCCACGGTGTCATCAGCTCCCACACTTCGCCTCAGCACACACCGGCCCACCTAGACATGAAGGTTGGTCCGCGGTCCGAACGCAGCACACAGGCGCGTTCAGAGCCCTTTCGAGGAAGCCTCGCCTTGGGTCACGCGGAAAACATTCCCGCGACACATGACGGCGGTCGAGGCGGTGGACTGGATGACATCCGTACAAAACATGACACATCACTTAAACGCACGTCCACTCCACAAACGTTACGTGGAGTGGCTAAAAACATGCTCGCCAGACAGATGGATGGCCAGGGTGTCATGTAAAGGTTACACGTTGTAATTTGCAACCCGACCCCCTCCGTTAGGAGGAATTTTAGAGACGGTCCTGTCATCACCAGACCAAATCTCATCCCTAAATGCAGAAGTCCAAGAGCTTCTGATAAAAGAAGTAATCTCCAGAGTTCCCAACGGAGAGAAAAACATAGGGTTTTACTCACGTTACTTCCTGGTTCCCAAACGGACCGGAGGGATGAGACCGATTTTGGATCTGTCAGCTTTCAGCAAGGCGATCATGGACAAACCGTTTCACATGTTGACAACCAGACAGCTGTTGGACAACATCCAGAGAAACGACTGGTTTGTTTTCCGTCGACCTGAAAGATGCTTATTTTCACATACCGATCATCCCAAAACAGAAAATTCCTGCATTTCTCCTTTCAAGGGATGAAGTATCAGTACAACAGGCTGCCGTTCAGTTATCCTCTCGCGCCTCGTACGTTCTCAAAGTGTGTGGAGACAGCCCTGCATCCGTTACACAGAGCAGGGATGAGAGTTTTGTTTTACCTGGACGACCTGCTGCTGCTGTCACGCTCCAGACAGGAAGCAGTGATGCAGGCTCAGGCTTCGCCATAAATTGGAAGTAAAGCTCGATTTTCCTGGCCCAGACAATTGTTTATCTGGGAGTGGAGCTAAACTCAACCACCATGAGGGCTCGTTTATCACAAACGAGAATCGACACTTTAAAAGACCAGCTCCATCTCGTAAGACCTGGCAGAGTGGTAACAGCTGTTTTCTATCATGAAGCTGTTAGGAATGATGTCATCAGCTCACACAGTTGGCCCACTGGGTTTATTACACATGAGACGCC
The DNA here is from genome assembly GCF_014905685.2 of Nematolebias whitei. Classification (NCBI taxonomy): domain Eukaryota; kingdom Metazoa; phylum Chordata; class Actinopteri; order Cyprinodontiformes; family Rivulidae; genus Nematolebias; species Nematolebias whitei. The sequence continues at coordinate 18,906 of NW_023618764.1, forward strand.
TCCAGAGGTGGTTTGCGCGTCTGCATGTGGATCCAGAAAAACAAAAGAGACGGATGATCACTGTTCCTCCCTCCGTGAGAGCAGACCTCCGACACTGGGGAAACACCCTGGTTCTGTCGGAGGGAGCCCCCGTCAGCAGACCCACATCACACGTGCCAGTCTTCACAGATGCGTCGCTGTCAGGCTGTGGGGGGACATGCCTATCTCAAGCAGTAGGGGCGCTGTGGCCCCATCACACATCTGCCCACATAAATGTTTTGGAGTGCCACACGGTGCTGAACGTGATTCAACACTTTGCTCCTGTGCTACAGAAACAACATGTTTTGATTCACACAGACAACAAGGTGACTGCTGCTTTCATAAACCGGCAGGGGGGTGTGCGCTCAGCCCAGATGTTACCCATTGCGCGAATGCTACTGTGTTGGGCTCACCAAAATCTGCTCTCCATCAGAGCAGTTTACATACCCGGTGTTCTGAACAAAGGGGCAGATGTGGTGTCCAGGGGTGATCCACGTCACGGGGACTGGACTCTCCATCCAGACCTGATGACTCAGACGTGGCAGAAATTTGGCAAAGCAGCTGTGGACCTGTTTGCGACATAAGAAAACGCTCAGTGTCAACTATGGTTTTCTCTGAGCCCGCGAGACGAACTACCGCTGGGGGTGGATGTGTTTGCCCACAGCCCATGGCCCAAAATGCTTCTGTATGCATTTCCTCCACCTCCTCTGATTTTACGGTTCCTGAACCGAGTTCAGGAGGAGGGATTGACAGCTCTCCTGGTGGCCCCCGAGTGCATGAACACACCATGGTTCCCAGTCCTGCAACGTCTGCTGTCGGGGGCGCCCGTGGAAACTGCCATGGAGGGAGGATGCTCTCCTCCAGGCAGGAGGAGCGATCAGGAATTACCCAGTAATAGGCCAGTACCTGTGGGTCTGGCCGCTGAGCGGATCCGCTTAGAGAGAATGGGTCTCCCACAGGATGTAGTGTGCACAATCCAGGACTCACGTGCTGCATCTACCACAGTGCTGTACACATCAAAGTGGACAGTTTTTCAGCGCTGGTGTACAGAGAAAGGTGTAGGGTCATCTCATGTCCACTAGGTGGCATGCTGTCCTTTCTACAACAGCTGATGGACAGAAATTTGGCGTCCAGCACGATTAAAACGTACGCTGCAGCCATCTCTTCCTGCCACGAAGGGTTTGGAGACTGAACAGGTTTTAATCATCCGCTGATGATGTTTTCTAAAAGGTATACAGAGACGCAGGTCTGTTTCACCCACTTGCTCCACAGTGGGTTTTAACTCTGGTCCTGCGAGCCCTGATCAAGGCTCCATTTGAGCCTCTGGATCAGGTCCCAATTAAATTCTTGTCTCTTAAAACAGCCCTGCTGCTGGCTTTAACATCCACTAAGAGGGTGAGTGATTTATCTGCCCTCTCTGTTGCTCCGTCATGTCTTAGAATTCAGGCTGACGGCAGCTCAGCTGATTTAAGACCAAATCCAGCTTTATGCCTAAAACATCATGAGCTCTTTTAAATCAAGGGTGATATCGTTGGAGGGGTTTTTCCCTTCCCCCCACGAATCAGAAGAAGAGGCGTTTTTCCATCTTCTCGGTCCGCTGCGGGCGTTGACGTGTTACATAACACGCACAGCTGCAATGCGTCAAACTCAACATTTGTTTGTGCATTATAGAGATGCATCTGCAGGTCGCCCGTTATCCACCAGCGCTTGTCACACTGGCTGTGAGGCTATTTCTGAAGCCTACAGAGCATCAGATTTAGAGCCTCCTGTCAACCTCAGAGCACACTCGACCAGGGGTATTGCATCTTCGACTGCCTTGCATAATGGTTTGACAATGCAGGACATTTTGCACTGCAGCCGCGTGGTCAACACCCTGCTCATTCATTCACTTTTATCTACGTGATATGACGGCCCGTTCCATGACACATTCTGTCCTTAGTGTTTACAGAATGAATATTGTTGTTTCATGGAACTCCGTTTAACTCACATCTGTCTGCATGCATTACAGTGTGAGATGTTGTTATCAGTCACAAGTTGTGATTGTTATTTTGGTTCTATTATCACTAATCAGTTCACGACTATTGTTACCAATCAGTTCATTTGATTAATAGTCAGTTCTCCTGTTATTATTAATCTGTTCATATTGTTCAGCCGTAACCGGTTGGTTCTTGGCTCTTTTCAGCATATTTTCCCTTCCCGTTGAATTTTTTTCCGGGGCGTTCATGCATTCAGAACGCATAGTTACACAACATGCGTCTGTGCATGGCACACATATTTACGCAATGCGTAATTACGCACATGGGGAGCTGAGTGACAAGACGTTTCTTGGGCAAGCTTCTGCTTCATACGGTGTTCGAATGGACCCAGTGAGGCGAGGACCACATCTGCTTCGCCCTTAACCCATCAGCGACAGCCTTAAAGGGCGAAGCTTGTACGAAATAGAACGTTGGTTACGTACTGTAACCCCAGATTCTATGAGTATAAGCATAGCCCATTAAGCGTCGGGCCTCACTGGCTCCTAAATGGCTGAAGAAAAAGCTATTTGGGAGCCGATTTCTCGCTCTTAACGTAATTTATACGGACCGGGTGGGGCCCACACAGCAGGTGGGCGTGGACTAAATTTTGCAGTGTGATGCTCCGCATATCGGGATAACCCATCAGCGACAGCCTTAAAGGGCTACGCTTATACTCATTGAATCTGGGGTTACAGTACGTAACCAACGATTTCACAGCTTGATACTTGCAGCCAAGATATAGTTTACCCTCCAGGACATATTTATCAGTACAACAGTAAACAATCATAAAAAAACATATGATTTGAAAATTATATTAAAAACAAAAACAGCTACATTATAAAGTGATGTAAAATACTAAAAACGGGAACATGTCTGTTGGTTTATGCCATGAACTTAGCAGATGTTTGAAGCCATTTAACATTTTATTTAACTTAATTCATTCATTTAAAAGAAACAACAAAAAAAAAGAAAAAGAAAACATTGAATGAAAAGAGTGCAGAAAGAATAAAAAAATTCTTATATCTGCCCCTTATTTAAAAAATATAAAATAACTTTAAACAATTACTTAAATTAATTACTTTAATATCCACTTTAAAGCTAGGAATAAAAAGAAACATGTTTTGTGTTAGCAGAATTTAATTCTAACTTTAAAACTTATCCAAAATTAATAAAACTTACCTCAAGTTGCCTTTTTGGACATGCATGTATATCCATCCATCCATCCATCCATTATCTTTACCCGCTTATTCCATTTTGGGTCACGGGGGTCGCTGGTGCCCATGTCCAGCAATCACTGTGCGAGGGGCGGGGTACACCCTGGACGGGTCGCAAGTCCATCACAGGGCCACATAGAGACAAACGAGACAAACAACCATTCACTCTCTCACTCACACCTAGGGACAATTTAGAGTTACCAATCAGCCTAACATGCATGTTTTTGGTCTGTGGGAGGAAACCGGAGCACCCGGAGAAAACCCACGCATGCACGGAGAGAACATGCAAACTCCACCCAGAAAGGCCCCTGGACCGGGGTTTGAACCAGGGACCTTCTCGCTGAGAGGCAGCAGCTCTACCAGTTGCGCCACCGTGCTGCCCTATGCATGTATATATTTGTACAAATTGTACTTGAGAGGAGATTATTACAGCCTCATATAAAATCAATGATGATCATGATATTGGAACTGGATTGGTATCGGCCGATATTCAGACTTAGGTATCGGGACCGGATCGGAAGTTTAAAAAAGTGAATCGGTGCATCCCTAGTAATTATATCAGAGAAGTATTTGGATTTAGCAGCTTTCACTGCTTTCTGATAACGACGCCAACTCTCTTTAAGTATTTGAAAAGAGACCTGCAGCCTGTCTTTCCTCCACTTTCGCTCCGCCCTCCTACATTACTGCCTAACGGCCTTGGTGATGTCACTCAGCCAAGGTTCTGCTCTGAGTTTTGATTTTTTTGGTTTTAACAGGCGCAACATGATCCAGAGTCTTTAAGCAGACAGAGTTGAACTGGGATGTCAGCTCCTCAGTAGTGGTGAAAAACACCGGGGGCTGAATGATCATTTCAGAGTTATAAACATCTGTGAAACATGCAGCAGTGAAATGGTTAATAGCCCGGCTACTACGTGCAGGAATGCATGGCTTAGGAGTTAGATGGGGGAGGGTGAACTCAAACCGGACTGGCATGTGGTCTGAAAAAACATTATCACCAATTTCAAGATTATTAACAGTCACATCACGTGTTAAAACAAGGTCCAGAGTATGTCCGCGCTCTTGGGTGGGACCGTTTACATGCTGCCTTAGATTAAATGAGTCCAATAAATCTAAAAAGTCCTTAACCAAGGGCTTCTCTTGACAGCCCACATGCAAATTAAGGTCCCCAATAATGAAAGCATGATCATATTTTGGTGTGATTTCAGCCAAGAAGTCAGAAAACTCATTTATGAAATCCTTAGATCGAGGTGGGCGGTAGACGAGTGCACATAACGTCGGAGGCGAATGGCCGAGTTCAAAGACGCTCAGCTCAAAGCTGGCGTGGGAAACTGGGATGGGCAGTTGTTTACAGTCAAAAGTTGATTTGAATATTGTTAATAATCCACCACCACGTCGGCCTGATGGCCACGGTGCTTTAAAATACAGACAGTTCGGTGGCAATAATTCCGTCAAGGCGCTGGACTCACCCGGAGACAACCAAGTCTCTGTGATGCAGAGAAAGTCCAACTCGTACTCTTGAAAGTAATCCCTGAGGATAAAAGTTTTGTTTGTAACAGATCTTGCGTTGACCAAACACATCCGGATACTGTCCAAAATGGAGCTAGCAGTGGTGAAGTTCGCGCACATCAGTGGCCTCAGGTTTTCAATAACAACCCCTACGGGTCGGTCCGAGCTGTGCACTGGCTGACAACTCCCGTTGTTTATCTGGTCCGGGCACGTGGGAAGCTGGCGATGGAGACCATGACCACCAGCTGAAGAGGAGGATGCAGCGCGCAGGACTTTAAGCTTTACCAGCCACCCAGCAAGTTTTCCCCGGCGTCTGAAGCGATGTCTCCAGGCAGGCAGGTGAGGAGCGCAGCGGAGGTAAACTGGCACGTCCGCCAGCAGGGGGGAGGAGGGGGGGTCCAGAGATACGCTCACATTGGTCCAAATAAGCGACATCGGTGACAGAAAAATGAAGATCCAGAAGCTGTTGTCGGTCAGCGAGTTTATGTCCCAGATAAAAAACGAACAAAACATAAATAATCTGAACACCATCAGCAGAGATGGATTGCAAGTCATGCACACATGCGCCATCTTACCGGAAGTAATGAGCTGCTGAGATTACGTGAGAGCTATGCTGCGTAAGAAACATGGCAGGATACTGCTAAACAAATACGATTTGACTCAGGTAAAACAAGCCAGTATATTAAAATCAAACATAAAAAAATATTGTTAATAATAACCTCTGCCTATTGTTTCAATAAACCAAACTGGACAAGGAAACCTTGGACAGTCTGGAGAGTTAAGTGGACGAGTGTTTTAACAACATCATGATGGGCAAACCACAAAAAAACACCGCATCCACGGCCACACCAACTCCTAAACGCACGCATTCAGAGAGTCAAGTCAAGTCACATTTATTTATATAGCACATTTAAAACAGTAACTGTTATCAAAGTGCTTACCAAAAAAGATCACAGCATCAAATATTAATAACAACATATTACAGCAACATGAATAAAAGCATAAAAACAATTAAATATATTGAGAAACAATGAAATACTAAATCAAATCACCTTGCGTTAAATGTCAGGGAGTAAACGCAAAATGGATTAACACAATCATCAACAAAGAAATACCAAATGAAATCACACTGTGTTAAATGCCAATGAGTACAGATGTGTTTTGAGGAGAGATTTCAAAATAGAGACTGTGGTCAACCTCAACTTCCACCTCTCCAGAGAAAAGCATCACTGATGTCCTGGGCTCTATAGGCAAGAAGCTAACCAGCTTAGATGCCTGGCTGGCTGTGGTGGAGGTTCGCAACAAGGAGTTTCAAGCACTGAGGGAGTCTCTGGAGTTCAGCCAAGCTCAGGTGGCGTTGCTCGCTGCAGAGAACCAAACTCTGAGGGAAAATGTCAAACAATTCATTGAGAGGATGACGCAGCTGTCCGGAGAAAACAGAAAAATGAAGGAGTCCATCCTGGACATCCAAGCTCGGAGCATGCGACAGCTGAGGGTTACACGTGTGTTCAACCATGAGCTCCTGTCCTGTGGGAAAAATATCACTTATAAATGATTCCCAGCAGAATGAATAGTGCCATTTAATGATATTTATTTCTGTCGTAGTCGTAAGTAAAGACACACACACAGGAAGGGCTCTTGACACATATATTAGCCAAGGTTCTAGAAAAATTGATAAACTCTCAAATCAAAAATGGACTCATTTAACATCTTACCTCCACATCAATCTGGTTTCAGGAAACAACACAGCACAACCACTGCTTCACTGAAGGTTCTTAATGACGTTGTTGAAGCAATGGATGCTAAGGGTTATTGTGCTACACTTTTCTTAGACCTGTCTAAAGATTTTGACCCTGTGGATCATAACATATTGTGTCATTAGATCTCAGAAATTGGTTTCTCAGATCACACCATTGGTTGGTTCTCTATCTTTCAGATTGGAGGCAATGTGTTCAACATAATGGTACTTCCTCCGGTTATTTAACAGTCAACAATGGCGTACCACAAGGCTCAGTCTTAGGACCCACCCTCTTTACAATCTACATAGGTAATGTAGGTCAGAGTATCCTTGACGCATCCTTACATTTCTATGCTGATGACACAGTTGTTTATTGTCAAGCTAAAACAGTTGATAAGGCTGTAAGAGTTTTTCATGTTATCATTTTAAACTGCTTTATGACTCCTGTACTTCTGTGCATACAAAGCAAAAAGTTTCTGATACTATCAGTCCACATCCGAGCTGATAGTAATTTCCTATATTTACTTAAGCTGTTTTTACTTAGAACTGTTTGTTAAAAACCAAACGTCAAAACGTATCAACTAATCACTTCTGGCGAGCTGATGGATGGCAGCTCCCTCCGGCTTCTCTGCAGTCTTTTTTTCACCAAACTGACCCGTTTTTTCGAACCGGACTAAAGTTGGTCCTCCTTCCAACCGAATTCGGTGTTCAGTGACTCAGAGAGCCGGACGGGACCGTCCAAAAATATATTTTGGTCTAGGACCGGCCGCTCCCACCCCACCGGTCACTCTGAGCGCACCCTGCCGGCCAGGTGACCCCTCGAGCCGGGGAGTCGTCGCACGAAGGTCCGGTGTTTTTTTTCTCTCTCTCTCTCTGGACCTCAACAAACTCTTATCTGGACCTTTGTGGTTCTACCTGGTTCCAACAAAAATCGCCGGGTGGTATTTCGCTGGTTTTCTGCTGGACTGGCCCTCGTGGTGTCTTCATAGGTGTGGGGGAAGTGTACCTGTGACCCTCGAATTGGACCAGAACCGAACCGAGGTGGCTGTGGGGATTTCATCTTCAACAGAGCCGGTCTCAGCTTCAGTGAGCAGCCCGTTACTTTCACCGAAGGACTGTCCACCTCTGTGGAATCGCTGTGTTCACCTGGAGGAGACGCTCCGATGCTTTGAAGCGCCGCCGGACCGGAGCAGAACCGCGCCGCCGGACCGCGCCGCCGGACCGCGCCGCCGGACCGCGCCGCCGGACCGGAGCAGAACCGGGCCAGGGATATCTTCAGCCTCTTCGTCTCTCATGCTGTGGAGCGCCGGAGCCGGAATGGAGCAGAATCGGACCGGACCAGTGTCGACTTCAGCCTCTCCGGTCAGTCTCGTTTTTCACCGGGGGTGCCTCTCGTGCTGTCGGGTGCGGAGGTGTCGTGCAGAGAAGCAGGGCAGCAGCGCTGCGTGGTGCTCGAGAGAAGTTCGGAGTTTGTATCGGAGTTGCTCAGGCCTCCATCCAAACTCACCTGGATAATAATTAATTTTATTCCGGATCACGCTGTTGGCCCCTGTTGACCTGAAACGAGCTTGGATCATGCCTTTCACTTCAGGAGGATTTTCTGGCAGCTCGCTCTGCTATTTGCTGCAAATTATCTGTTTCTGTTTCGGCCTGTTGATTCTGGACCCAGCTTCTGTTTCCCATGGGAGCATCCATCCATCTTCACTGGGGGGCCGGAGCCCCCCTCAGTCCAACTCAAACTGCAGTTGGGCCACCTCGTCGGGTTTGTTTGCCCATTTGAACTGTGATGTTTTATGGTTTGAAACTTTTCTGCATCATTCATATTATTGTCATTATTTTCAGTTCTCAGAATATCTGGAGTCACTGAATCTTGTTAATACACCTGAATCTGCCCATCACTGTGTAGATGAACAGATGCGGCGAAATATTCATCAATTAAAACGGATTCCTCATTTTTCTGGACTGAATAAAACGTGCATTGAATTTAATGAAATGCAAATGTGAGATGTCATTTATCTTTGACCCATCAAAATGAATGCGGTCATTTATTTACAGAATCAAAGTTTAACATCAAACATTTACATTAATTTGGCAAAATATGAAAATAACAACATAATCAATCAATCAGGAAAACCATACGGCCATGATTTTCCGTTGCTTCACCACAGACATTTCTGAAAACTGTACAATTATGATCAATTATCCACACGGCGGTGGATGAGCACTTTACACAGACATTTCTAAAATATCTGGAAGGATTTCTACTTTAGAGAAGAATTTAAAGATGGAAATGAAGTTTAAAGGGAGTAAAAGATGGTATGTGAGGGGAAGTGTTCACCAGAACCGACACTCTCCATCAGAACCCAGCTTCCCTCGGTACGCTTGGTAGGAAACTTGACTCATTACCTTTCTGAAGATTAATCAGCAGATATGGAGGTCCAGTTAACGCTACCTGTCCAGCGTCTCCATAGGATGGCTGTGACTCGTCCGAAGTAGTGACGAGATTCCGTCCGACACCAGCTCACATCAGCAAGTGGACTTCACATGAGTGGGGTACTTCAGAAGTTCCACTCAGAGGTGGAGGATATTATAATCCAACTCGGAGGAGCCTTATCATGCTGGACTTCTGTTCTCCCAAACGACTTCTCAGCGCAGAACCGAACTGCTCAGAAGCTTCACCGAACTGAACTTCTCCGCGCAGAACTGAACTGAGAGAACTAGGAAGTACCGGCATTTTAAAGAGCTCTATCTCCGGTATATTTGAGCGTCCCTTATTGGGTAATATCAACCAGACAGGGGTGTGTTTTGTGATGTCAGAGGTTACTAGAAGTCAGAAAAGAGCAAGAATTGTTATGGAACAGATTAAACTGTTCTCAGAGACAGAGAGAGTTTGTTTTGGCGAGTTTTAGAAACAGGTGCCAACTCTACGTCTGAGAGGATGTAAACAAGACAGTTGTTCCAACACATGTCTGCTTCGACTCCTGACCTTGAAAAACGCACACTTGCTCATTCAAAGACAGAAATCAGAAAATGCATAAAAATCTGTAACAGACCTTAACATGAATTCTAACTCTGCATAAGGATTAAAAATCATTATTACTGTTCTACAGTTAATAAAATTGATTAGTTCACTGCAACATCTAAAATGGTTTGAACTAAGACACATTGATTATCAACATTTGTAAAATAGTAATGATAATAAAAAGAGAGTGTTCTTCCACTTGATTTTCAAGAAAGAGAGTCTCAGGATGGGTGAACCTGTATTTCTGGATTCAAATCAATGGAATGACAGTTCCTGTCCCACAAGGTTCTTAAGGTCAAGGGTTTTGACCTTAGGCTTAGGCTTGACATCAGGTTAAGTTCACTACAGTCCCCCCTTTGGAAATCATCACCTGTCCATGGGGACGAATTCCAAATATGAACTTATGCCTTCAATTGTCCTTGAAGCTTGATGTAATCCAGCAAGGAAAACAAAAGTCAAAAGTAATCCAGCAAGGAAAACAAAGTCAAGGTAATTCCACAATGTTCTTGGTAATTCCATTGTGTTGATGATAATTCCATAACGTCGTCGGTAATTCCATTGTAGCAATGCTTTAACCCTTTGGAAACAGAGTCTGTAATCCATTGGAAAAAGTCATATAATCCACAACGGTAAATCCACAACGATTGGAAGTGTTGATTAATCAGCATACAGAGGGGTACCCTTGGATTGAACTGAAGATGCGGCCACTGGATGAAGAGCGGAGACCAACGTCAGGATTGCAGGTCGCCTCCAGCGAAGGTCGTCTCTGGGCGACGTCCAGTCGGTGCCGTTCTGGTTCAAATGTGACATGCAATTATGTGGTTTAAGGTGGGCTTATGAAGGGGATTTTACATAAGGCCTTAAACTATATGCACCTGGTGTGTAAGCTATTATGGTTGGGAACAGCTACAACTACCAGTTAAGGGGTGGAACATGCTGAAAAGGGTAACTACAGGGGTTTATACCTATAGAAAAGGGTTCCAAACTATATTTTGCCATGTAAAGCTAACTTAAACCAAGT